>NC_048565.1:3397926-3452926 GCF_013265735.2 Oncorhynchus mykiss | reverse complement strand
AATTCCATATAGCTTAGTAGACCCCCCCTTAAAACAATTCCATATAGCTTAGTAGACCCCCCTTAAAACAATTCCATATAGCTTAGTAGACCCCCCCTTAAAACAATTCCATATAGCTTAGTAGACCCCCCCTTAAAACAATTCCATATAGCTTAGTAGACCCCCCCTTAAAACAATTCCATATAGCTTAGTAGACCCCCCCAGACTGTTACAGGTTAAGAAGTGACATTTTAGAAACAGGTAGGATTTTTTCCTCCATTTAGAAAAAGTCAAAATAAACTAAATTGAACGTCTGTATATCGAAAAAGAAGACAGATTTTTGGTTTGTAACCCTGCCTGAAAAAAATGTGTTTTTCAACTCAACATATTGAGGCCCGTCTTCAAATGATCCCTCTGTGAGATTAACTGTTCCAGTCGTGAGATAAGCATCTCTTCTCTCTGTTCAAATGTATTTATGTAGTCCTTCGTACATCAGCTGATATCTCAAAGTGCTGTGCAGAAACCCAGCCTAAAACCCCCAAAACAGCAAGCAATGCAGGTGTTGAAGCACGTTGGCTAGGAAAAACTCCCTAGAAAGGCCAGAACCTAGGAAGATACCTAGAGAGGAACCACACTATGAGGGGTGGCCAGTCCTCTTCTGGGGAAGAATTTCTTCTCTCTGTTCTGTTGTCTTTTATTCTGTTATATTACATCAACTTTTCACTATCAAATAAAATTGTTGTCTTGACTGTGATAAGGGCTCGGGGAAATAAGCGTATCTTGTCTGCTACATTAACAAAACAAGGCTATGACGTTGCACAGCCAGGGCCACACTGCTGAGGTTTTTAACCTTTTGAAGAGTGTGTTCCACGATATAATATAACCATATAACACATACATATATAATACTATCGATTGTTATTACATTTTCAATAAATACATTTTAAAAGGCACTTTTTTTTAATTGACTGAATATACAGTGCCTTGCGAAAGTATTCGGCCCCCCTTGAACTTTGCGACCTTTTGCCACATTTCAGGCTTCAAACATAAAGATATAAAACTGTATTTTTTTGTGAAGAATCAACAACAAGTGGGACACAATCATGAAGTGGAACAATATTTATTGGATATTTCAAACTTTTTTAACAAATCAAAAACTGAAAAATTGGGCGTGCAAAATTATTCAGCCCCCTTAAGTTAATACTTTGTAGCGCCACCTTTTGCTGCGATTACAGCTGTAAGTCGCTTGGGGTATGTCTCTATCAGTTTTGCACATCGAGAGACTGACATTTTTTCCCATTCCTCCTTGCAAAACAGCTCGAGCTCAGTGAGGTTGGATGGAGAGCATTTGTGAACAGCAGTTTTCAGAGCACTTTCCACAGATTCTCGATTGGATTCAGGTCTGGACTTTGACTTGGCCATTCTAACACCTGGATATGTTTATTTTTGAACCATTCCATTGTAGATTTTGCTTTATGTTTTGGATCATTGTCTTGTTGGAAGACAAATCTCCGTCCCAGTCTCAGGTCTTTTGCAGACTCCATCAGGTTTTCTTCCAGAATGGTCCTGTATTTGGCTCCATCCATCTTCCCATCAATTTTAACCATCTTCCCTGTCCCTGCTGAAGAAAAGCAGGCCCAAACCATGATGCTGCCACCACCATGTTTGACAGTGGGGATGGTGTGTTCAGTGTGATGAGCTGTGTTGCTTTTACGCCAAACATAACGTTTTGCATTGTTGCCAAAAAGTTCAATTTTGGTTTAATCTGACCAGAGCACCTTCTTCCACATGTTTGGTGTGTCTCCCAGGTGGCTTGTGGCAAACTTTAAACAACACTTTTTATGGATATCTTTAAGAAATGGCTTTCTTCTTGCCACTCTTCCATAAAGGCCAGATTTGTGCAATATACGACTGATTGTTGTCCTATGGACAGAGTCTCCCACCTCAGCTGTAGATCTCTGCAGTTCATCCAGAGTGATCATGGGCCTCTTGGCTGCATCTCTGATCAGTCTTCTCCTTGTTTGAGCTGAAAGTTTAGAGGGACGGCCAGGTCTTGGTAGATTTGCAGTGGTCTGATACTCCTTCCATTTCAATATTATCGCTTGCACAGTGCTCCTTGGGATGTTTAAAGCTTGGGAAATATTTTTGTACAGTGCCTTTAATTAGGAATCGTTATCTGTAATGTTTATGATAAATTTGGCATTGTTGCTCACTTTTTGGAATATACAGTATCGGTCAAAAGTTTTAAAACATTTACTCATTCTTGGGTTTTTCTTTATTTTTGCCGATTTTGACCGGTAGTGTAGATGAAAGGCACAATGTATTTTCTCTAGTGTTGCCCTTGTTCTAAAAAATAGCTGCTTCTTGTTTTTTTTTGAGTACTCAAGTACTTGAAGAAAAATACTCAAACAGTCCAAACATTGTTTTTTTAAAAGGGAAAACACCATACTTGGATGTATGTAACCCAGAGGATCCATACTAACCATTTAGCTATTTGATAATCAAATAATACATCAAAAGAAAGTTTATTTTAAAGTGTCTGTCCTAAAATTATATATATTGTTTATATATTTTACCCATATTTAACCCTTTTTGGGGGGGCACTAAACTACTTCCATATATACATATACATATATATATATATATATATACAGTACCTTCAGAAGTTATTCACACCCCTCGATTTTATTCACATTTTGTTGTGTTACAGCCTGAATTTAAAATGGATTCAATTGCGATATTTATTTTGTCACTGGCCTCTACACACAATACCTCATAATGTCAAAGTGGAATTATGTTTTTGTAAATGTTTAGAAATAAATACAAAATGAATAGTTGAAATGTCTTGAGTCAATAAGTATTCAACCTCTTTGTAATGGCAAGCCTAAATGTCAGGACAGATGTGGCAGTCAACAGGCAATAACAAGTTATAGGAGATGAGGAAATAAATTAGGACATTAAGTTTTGAATTGATCTACGCTTCCTATGAAATCTAGTATTCATGTCCATGTTTCTCATTGCCACATCGATGCTCTCTAGTGTCTCATACCCCACCCTGTTGCAGTAAACCATTGCTGGCAATATTGGCCCAAAAATTGACGGTATATCATCAGCTTTAACACTCTGTCCTTCAGCGTAACGGATGAGACTGGAGCAATCCAGAATATAGTAGATCATTTATTATTGTGGAGATGTCTTAACACCCCCTATATATATATATATATATATAGGGACCTTTTTTATAATATATATAATGTATATAATATTCAAACACACGCTCAGGTGGCAGAGCATGGCACTTGCAACGGCTGGGTTGTGGGTTCGATTCCCATAGGCGGAATAAGAGAGTCTGCTAAATGACTCACTTCTGTAAGTCTCTCTGGATAAGAGAGTCTGCTAAATGACTCACTACTGTTAAGTGTCTCTGGATAAGAGAGTCTGTTAAACGACTCACTACTGTTAAGTCGTTCTGGATAAGAGAGTCTGCTAAATGACTCACTACTGTAGTGTCTCTGGATAAGAGAGTCTGCTAAATTACTCACTACTGTATGTCTCTCTGGATAGGAGAGTCTGCTAAATGACTCACTTCTGTAAGTCTCTCTGGATAAGAGAGTCTGCTAAATTACTCACTACTGTAAGTCTCTCTGGATAAGAGAGTCTGCTGAGTAGACTTATAGATAGGAACGGACAGGGTACCCTGAACTGAGTAGACTTATAGATAGATAGATAGATAGATAGGAACGGACAGGATACCCTGAACTGAGTAGACTTATAGATAGATAGATAGATAGATAGGAAAGGACAGGGTACCCTGAACTGAGTAGACTTATAGATAGGAACGGACAGGGTACCCTGAACTGAGTAGACTAATAGATAGATAGGAACGGACAGGGTACCCTGAACTGAGTAGACTTATAGATAGAAACGGACAGGGTACCCTGAACTGAGTAGACTTATAGATAGTTAGGAAAGGACAGGGTACCCTGAACTGAGTAGACTTATAGATAGATAGGATACCCTAAACTGAGTAGACTTATAGATAGATAGGAACGGACAGGGTACCTTGAACTGAGTAGACTTATAGATGGGAATGGATGGATGGATGGATTACACATCTGTGAGTGGGTCTAAGCCTAGCTAAGGGAAAGAGATAAACAGGATAATGCCTTCAGTCAATTTAGAACCACAGCAATACAACAACAAGTCAAAAGGTTTTGTATTTTATTTCTCTGTTTAGTTTATCCCGTGTGGGTGTCAGTGAGGATCAGAGTGCTGCAGTGAAGGCATGATCAGAACAGATTTAATTAAACACTAACCAACCGATCAACCTCTGTCCTGGGCTAGCGAATCAGGGCCCTGAGCCTCCGCTGGGTTCACCAATGGGGCTTGAGTATTTTCAGCTTCAATGGCTTCCCAGCAATTATCCCAGAACCTTAGGATGCTGGTGCTGGTGCTGATGCTGATGCTGGCAAAGATGCTAATGCTGATGCTGATGCTGGCGAAGATGCTGGTGCTGATGCTGGTGCTGATGCTAATGCAGATGCTGGCGAAGATGCTGGTACTGATGCTGGTGCTGATGCTAATGCTGATGCTGATACTGGTGCTGATGCTGGCGAAGATGCTGGTGCTGATGCCAGGTGCCCAGACAGAATTTTTAATTTTTGAATTTTAAAAACTAAAATAGAGATTTGATGCGTTCTAAATAAATGATCTGCCAGATGAATCATTGATGCCTAAATGTGTCAAATTTGGAGATTTACACAATGCGTTTTTATAACTCCCTTCCTCTGTCTTCTATGAAGAAGCCTGGGACCTTTCACAGGAGCCTTTTTAAAAAGCAGCCGGGGTGAAGACGACTGGGACCTTTCACAGGAGCCTTTTTAAAAAGCAGCCAGAGTGAAGAGTGACTGGGACCTTTCACAGGAGCCTTTTTAAAAAGCAGCCAGAGTGAAGAGTGACTGGGACCTTTCACAGGAGCCTTTTAAAAAGCAGCCGGAGTGAAGAGTGACTGGGACCTTTCACAGGAGCCTTTTAAAAAAGCAGCCGGAGTGAAGAGTGACTGGGACCTTTCACAGGAGCCTTTTTAAAAAGCAGCCAGAGTGAAGAGTGACTGGGACCTTTCACAGGAGCCTTTTTAAAAAGCAGCCGGAGTGAAGAGTGACTGGGACCTTTCACAGGAGCCTTTTTAAAAAGCAGCCAGAGTGAAGAGTGACTGGGACCTTTCACAGGAGCCTTTTTAAAAAGCAGCCAGAGTGAAGAGTGACTGGGACCTTTCACAGGAGCCTTTTTAAAAAGCAGCCGGAGTGAAGGGTGACTGGGACCTTTCACAGGAGCCTTTTCAAAAAGCAGCCAGAGTGAAGAGTGACTGGGACCTTTCACAGGAGCCTTTTTAAAAAGCAGCCAGAGTGAAGAGTGACTGGGACCTTTCACAGGAGCCTTTTTATAAAGCAGCCAGAGTGAAGAGTGACTGGGACCTTTCACAGGAGCCATTTAAAAAAGCAGCCGGAGTGAAGAGTGACTGGGACCTTTCACAGGAGCCTTTTTAAAAAGCAGCCCGAGTGAAGAGTGACTGGGACCTTTCACAGGAGCCTTTTTAAAAAGCAGCCAGAGTCAAGAGTGACTGGGACCTTTCACAGGAGCCTTTTTAAAAAGCAGCCGGAGTGAAGAGTGACTGGGACCTTTCACTGGAGGCTTTTTAAAAGCAGCCGGAGTGAAGAGTGACTGGGACCTTTCACAGGAGCCTTTTTAAAAAGCAGCCGGAGTGAAGAGTGACTGGGACCTTTCACAGGAGCCTTTTAAAAAAGCAGCCGGAGTGAAGAGTGACTGGGACCTTTCACAGGAGCCTTTTAAAAAAGCAGCCAGAGTGAAGAGTGACTGGGACCTTTCACAGGAGCCTTTTTAAAAAGCAGCCGGAGTGAAGAGTGACTGCTAGGCTGCAATATGTTATCAAAACAAACTGTAAGAAATGCCTCCGCGAAAGGAAAACTGTCGAGGGATGAAAACACCTTCACATTTAGGGCACTATTCAATCAAATACACAGCGAGGAAAATAACATTCTTGCCTTGACTTCTGTATAGATTTGCTACACCTTTTCTACATTTTTAACACTTACATGTTTGATAACGAAGCTATATATTTTTAAAAGTGCATTATTGCAGCGTTTGTATTTTGTCTGCCCAGAGTGTGTTTAGAGACTAACTCCTAGGCTTATGTGTTAAAACATTATAGTCTGGTTGACATCATGGAGTTATGTAACTGATCATTGTCATGTGTCTGTGGACTTGCAGTTGAGGGGCTGAAGAATGCAGAGGGGCCTAGAGAGAGTGCTGTAGGATGTAGCCTGTAGCTGTAGCCTGTACCTGAAGCCTGTACCTGAAGCCTGTACCTGAAGCCTGTAGCTGTAGCCTGTAGCTGTAGCCTGTAGCTGAAGCCTGTACCTGAAGCCTGTAGCCTGTAGCTGAAGCCTGTAGCATGTAGCTGAAGCCTGTACTTGAAGCCTGAAGCCTGTAGCCTGTAGCTGAAGCCTGTAGCATGTAGCTGAAGCCTGTACTTGAAGCCTGTAGCCTGTACCTGAAGCCTGTAGCCTGTAGCTGAAGCCTGTACTTGAAGCCTGTAGCTGTAGCTGAAGCCTGTAGCTGTGCCTGTAGCTGTAGCCTGTAGCTGAAGCCTGTACCTGAAGCCTGTAGCCTGTACCTGAAGCCTGTAGCCTGTAGCTGAAGCCTGTACTTGAAGCCTGTAGCTGCAGCTGAAGCCTGTAGCTGTGCCTGTAGCTGTGCCTGTAGCTGAAGCTTGTAGCTGAGCCTTTGAGTTAAGACTAAGAGCTTCTACTGCTATTAGGATGCTTGGCTGGCTCAGTTTCTACTCAACAGGACTGAGTCCCAAATCAGGACCATTTGGACACAATTGAATTGTGAAACAAATACCTTTAAAATTGCTGCTGCTCAAAGATATACACTATAGAAAGGCCAGTTTTTCACAAGCTTTAGTTTTGTAATTCATTTGTGTATTTTGATCTTCTTTAAGGGAAGTGGCCAGGCAGTGTGTGTATTCTCTAAACACAGTGTTATTGATGGGTAGATTTCATTGTACTGTGCCAACGAGGGGGCTGGGGTAGTAGGGATTACGTTCTCCAGCCGAAACCCTTTTAGAAGAAGTTTGGAACAGGGGGGGGGGGGGGGGTGGATTGTGGATGTGTAGCTAGCGTTCATTGTGGAAACCGAGGATAAGCTGCGAAGGCATACGAGTGAAAGAGTAATGCTCGATACCTGTGGAAAAAGGTTCAGAAAGCCCACACCTCTTGGGAAAACGTTGATTGCCCATCTCGTTCGTTCTTACAACAAACGATTCTCACTCCTTCTCCTAAAGTACATTCAGTATCTTACAACAATATTTACCACAGAGTAGATTTAACACCACATACACACCTGTAACCCCTGAATCTGCATCTAACACAGTACTGCATCTAATACAGTACTGCATCTAACACAGTACTGCATCTAATACAGTACTGCGTCTAACACAGTACTGCATCTAACACAGTACTGCGTCTAACACAGTACTGCGTCTAACACAGTACTGCGTCTAACACAGTACTGCGTCTAATACAGTACTGCGTCTAATACAGTACTGCGTCTAATACAGTACTGCGTCTAACACAGTACTGCGTCTAACACAGTACTGCGTCTAACACAGTACTGCATCTAACACAGTACTGCATCTAATACAGTACTGTATTCTGTATTACTTATGGAGGCTTAGCATTAGCAAGGCACTTCTGGCTAGTATGAACAGAACAGGAAGGTGTAGCTAGACCTTCCTGTTCTGTTGTCACTAGCCAGACTGTAGCTAGACCTTCCTGTTCTGTAGTCACTAGCCAGACTGTAGCTAGAGCTTCCTGTTCTGTTGTCACTAGCCAGACTGTAGCTAGACCTTCCTGTTCTGTTGTCACTAGCCAGACTGTAGCTAGAGCTTCCTGTTCTGTTGTCACTAGCCAGACTGTAGCTAGACCTTCCTGTTCTGTTGTCACTAGCCAGACTGTAGCTAGAGCTTCCTGTTCTGTTGTCACTAGCCAGACTGTAGCTAGACCTTCTTGTTCTGTTGTCACTAGCCAGACTGTAGCTAGAGCTTCCTGTTCTGTTGTCACTATCCAGACTGTAGCTAGAGCTTCCTGTTCTGTTGTCACTAGCCAGACTGTAGCTAGAGCTTCCTGTTCTGTTGTCACTAGCCAGACTGTAGCTAGAGCTTCCTGTTCTGTTGTCACTAGCCAGACTGTAGCTAGAGCTTCCTGTTCTGTTGTCACTAGCCAGACTGTAGCTAGAGCTTCCTGTTCTGTTGTCACTAGCCAGACTGTAGCTAGACCTTCCTGTTCTGTTGTCACTAGCCAGACTGTAGCTAGACCTTCCTGTTCTGTTGTCACTAGCCAGACTGTAGCTAGACCTTCCTGTTCTGTTGTCACTAGCCAGACTGTAGCTAGAGCTTCCTGTTCTGTTGTCACTAGCCAGACTGTAGCTAGAGCTTCCTGTTCTGTTGTCACTAGCCAGACTGTAGCTAGAGCTTCCTGTTCTGTTGTCACTAGCCAGACTGTAGCTAGACCTTCCTGTTCTGTTGACACTAGCCAGACTGTAGCTACACCTTCCTGTTCTGTTGACACTAGCCAGACTGTAGCTAGAGCTTCCTGTTCTGTTGTCACTATCCAGACTGTAGCTAGAGCTTCCTGTTCTGTTGTCACTAGCCAGACTGTAGCTAGACCTTCCTGTTCTGTTGTCACTAGCCAGACTGTAGCTAGAGCTTCCTGTTCTGTTGTCACTAGCCAGACTGTAGCTAGAGCTTCCTGTTCTGTTGACACTAGCCAGACTGTAGCTTTGTTTTAGGACCTTTGGATCAGGATGGGGAGGCTGTTATCAGGAGCTCTCCGTCACTAATCAAACTAGTTCACAGACACCACAGCGGACGGCTAACGCGTACACACAGGTTCAGTACTGTAAAATGGAACATGAAATGCATGACCATGTAATGGTGCACGCTGGGAGTCGGGAAGAAAGCACAGGGAGTGAATCATTTAATAAATAAATGAAACATGGAACAAAACAAGAAACAGGAGTAGCGTGCAGACATGGAAGACAGAGTCAATAATGCCTGGGGAAAGAACCAAAGGGAGTGACAGGTATACGCACAACCAGTGCACACAACCAGTACACACAACCAGTACACACAACCAGTACACACAACCAGTACGCACAACCAGTACACACAACCAGTACACACAACCAGTACACACAACCAGTACGCACAACCAGTACACACAACCAGTACGCACAACCAGTACACACAACCAGTACACACAACCAGTACACACAACCAATACACACAACCAGTACGCACAACCAGTACGCACAACCAGTACACACAACCAGTACACACAACCAGTACACACAACCAGTACGCACAACCAGTACACACAACCAGTACGCACAACCAGTACGCACAACCAGTACACACAACCAGTACGCACAACCAGTACACACAACCAGTACACACAACCAGTACACACAACCAATACACACAACCAGTACGCACAACCAGTACGCACAACCAGTACACACAACCAGTACACACAACCAGTACACACAACCAATATACACAACCAGTACGCACAACCAGTACGCACAACCAGTACGCACAACCAGTACACACAACCAGTACACACAACCAGTACACACAACCAATACACACAACCAGTACGCACAACCAATACACACAACCAGTACACACAACCAGTACACACAACCAGTACGCACAACCAGTACACACAACCAGTACACACAACCAGTACACACAACCAATATACACAACCAGTACACACAACCAGTACACACAACCAGTACGCACAACCAGTACACACAACCAGTACGCACAACCAGTACACACAACCAGTACGCACAACCAATACACACAACCAGTACACACAACCAGTACACACAACCAGTACACACCAGTACACACAACCAATATACACAACCAATATACACAACCAATACACACAACCAATACACACAACCAATATACACAACCAGTACACACAACCAGTACACACAACCAGTACACACAACCAGTACACACAACCAGTACACACAACCTATATACACAACCAGTACACACAACCAGTACACACAACCAGTACACACAACCAGTACACACAACCAGTACACACAACCAGTACACACAACCAATATACACAACCAGTACACACAACCAATATACACAACCAATACACACAACCAATACACACAACCAGTACACACAACCAGTACACACAACCAGTACACACAACCAGTACACACAACCAATACACACAACCAATATACACAACCAGTACACACAACCAATATACACAACCAGTACACACAACCAATACACACAACCTATATACACAACCAATACACACAACCAATACACACAACCAGTACACACAACCAATACACACAACCAATATACACAACCAATACACACAACCAGTACACACAACCAGTACACACAACCAGTACACACAACCAATACACACAACCAATACACACAACCAATACACACAACCAATACACACAACCAATACACACAACCAATATACACAACCAATACACACAACCAGTACACACAACCAATACACACAACCAGTACGCACAACCAATATACACAACCAGTACGCACAACCAATACGCACAACCAGTACGCACAACCAATACGCACAACCAGTACGCACAACCAATACGCACAATGAATACACACAACCAATATACACAACCAATACACACAACCAATACACACAACCAATATACACAACCAATACACACAACCAATACACACAACCAATACACACAACCAATACACACAACCAATATACACAACCAATATACACAACCAATATAAACAACCAGTACACACAACCTATACACACAACCAATACGCACAACCAATATAAACAACCAGTACACACAACCTATACACACAACCAATATAAACAACCAGTACACAACCAATACACACAACCAATACACACCACCAATACACGCAACCAATACACACCACCAATACACGCAACCAATACACGCAACCAATACACACAACCAATACACGCAACCAATACACGCAACCAATACACACAACCAATACACGCAACCAATACACACCACCAATACACACAACCAATACACACCACCAATACACGCAACCAATACACACCACCAATACACACCACCAATACACGCAACCAATACACACAACCAATACACGCAACCAATACACGCAACCAATACACGCAACCAATACACGCAACCAATACACGCAACCAATACACACAACCAATATACACAACCAATATACACAACCAATATGCACAACAAATATACACAACCAATATACACAACCAATATACACACAACTGTGCAGTAATGATGTCTGTATGTGTGGCTGTGTGATGCTGCTGTGGCTTTGGGGTGCGCTCTCTGTGTGTGTGTGTGTGTGTGTGTGTGTGTGTGTGTGTGTGTGTGTGCCATTCAGAGTGTGTGTACCATTCAGAGTGTGTTTGTGTGTGTGTGTACCATTCAGTGTGTGTGTACCATTCAGTGTGTGTGTGTGTGTGTGTGTGTACCATTCAGTGTGTGTGTACCATTCAGAGTGTGTGTGTGTGTGTGTGTGATGCTGTGGCTTTGAGGTGCGCTCTGTGTGTGTGTGTGTGTGTGTGTGTGTGTGTGTGTGTGTGTGTGTGTGTGCCATTCAGAGTGTGTGTACCATTCAGAGTGTGTTTGTGTGTGTGTGTGTACCATTCAGTGTGTGTGTACCATTCAGTGTGTGTGTGTGTGTGTGTACCATTCAGTGTGTGTGTACCATTCAGAGTGTGTGTGTGTACCATTCAGAGTGTGTGTGTGTGTGTGATGCTGTGGCTTTGAGGTGCGCTCTGTGTGTGTGTGTGTGTGTGTACATGTGTGTGCTTGTGTGTGTGTCTTTGAGGGGTGTTGCACCTTCCAGTGAGGTGGTAGGAAGTGTCAAGACTGCTGAGACACCTTAGTGAGATCTGACAGGTCTCTGTCACAAGCAATATTTCCTTGTTTTCACTTTCAACCTCTGAAAAAACTGTCAGCATCTGGCCTTTTCTGGTTTTATAAAAGCCTGTTCAAATCAAAAAATCTAATCACATGCGCCGAATACAACAGGTGTAGTAGACCTTACAGTGAAATGCTGAATACAACAGGTGTAGTAGACCTTACAGTGAAATGCTGAATACAACAGGTGTAGTAGACCTTACAGTGAAATGCTGAATACAACAGGTGTAGTAGACCTTACAGTGAAATGCTGAATACAACAGGTGTAGTATACCTCACAGTGAAATGCTGAATACAACAGGTGTAGTAGACCTCGCAGTGAAATGCTGAATACAACAGGTGTAGTAGACCTTACAGTGAAATGCTGAATACAACAGGTGTAGTAGACCTCACAGTGAAATGCTGAATACAACAGGTGTAGTAGACCTCACAGTGAAATGCTGAATACGACAGGTGTAGTAGACCTCACAGTGAAATGCTGAATACAACAGGTGTAGTAGACCTTACAGTGAAATGCTGAATACAACAGGTGTAGTAGACCTCACAGTGAAATGCTGAATACAACAGGTGTAGTAGACCTCACAGTGAAATGCTGAATACAACAGGTGTAGTAGACCTTACAGTGAAATGCTGAATACAACAGGTGTAGTAGACCTTACAGTGAAATGCTGAATACAACAGGTGTAGCAGTAAAATAACAATGTGGAGGCTATATACAGGGGGTACCGGTACAGAGTCAATGTGGAGAGTATATACAGGGGTACCGGTACAGAGTCAATGTGGAGGCTATATACAGGGTATTACGGTACAGAGTCAATGTGGAGGCTATATACAGGGGGTACCGGTACAGAGTCAATGTGGAGGCTTTATACAGGGGGTACCGGTACAGAGTCAATGTGGAGGCTATATACAGGGGGTACCGGTACAGAGTCAATGTGGAGGCTATATACAGGTGGTACCGGTACAGAGTCAATGTGGAGAGTATATACAGGGGTACCGGTACAGAGTCAATGTGGAGGCTATATACAGGGTATTACGGTACAGAGTCAATGTGGAGGCTATATACAGGGTGTTACGGTACAGAGTCAATGTGGAGGCTATATACAGGGGGTACCGGTACAGAGTCAATGTGGAGGCTATATACAGGGGGTACCGGTACAGAGTCAATGTGGAGGCTATATACAGGGGGTACCGGTACAGAGTCAATGTGGAGGCTATATACAGGGGGTACCGGTACAGAGTCAATGTGGAGGCTATATACAGGGGGTACCGGTACAGAGTCAATGTGGAGGCTATATACAGGGGTACCGGTACAGAGTCAATGTGGAGGCTATATACAGGGGGTACCGGTACAGAGTCAATGTGGAGGCTATATACAGGGGGTACCGGTACAGAGTCAATGTGGAGGCTATATACAGGGGGTACCGGTACAGAGTCAATGTGGAGGCTATATACAGGGGGTACCGGTACAGAGTCAATGTGGAGGCTATATACAGGGGGTACCGGTACAGAGTCAATGTGGAGAGTATATACAGGGGTACCGGTACAGAGTCAATGTGGAGGCTATATACAGGGTATTACGGTACAGAGTCAATGTGGAGGCTATATACAGGGGGTACCGGTACAGAGTCAATGTGGAGGCTTTATACAGGGGGTACCGGTACAGAGTCAATGTGGAGGCTATATACAGGGGGTACCGGTACAGAGTCAATGTGGAGGCTATATACAGGTGGTACCGGTACAGAGTCAATGTGGAGAGTATATACAGGGGTACCGGTACAGAGTCAATGTGGAGGCTATATACAGGGTATTACGGTACAGAGTCAATGTGGAGGCTATATACAGGGGGTACCGGTACAGAGTCAATGTGGAGGCTATATACAGGTGGTACCGGTACAGAGTCAATGTGGAGAGTATATACAGGGGTACCGGTACAGAGTCAATGTGGAGGCTATATACAGGGTATTACGGTACAGAGTCAATGTGGAGGCTATATACAGGGTATTACGGTACAGAGTCAATGTGGAGACTATATACAAGGGGTACCGGTACAGAGTCAATGTGGAGGCTATATACAGGGTATTACGGTACAGAGTCAATGTGGAGACTATATACAGGGTGTTACGGTACAGATTCAATATACAGGGGGGTACCGGTACAGAGTCAATGTGGAGGCTATAAACAGGGGGTACCGGTACAGAGTCAATGTGGAGGCTATATACAGGGGGTACCGGTACAGAGTCAATGTGGAGGCTATATACAGGGTATTACGGTACAGAGTCAATGTGGAGGCTATAAACAGGGGGTACCGGTACAGAGTCAATGTGGAGGCTATAAACAGGGGGTACCGGTACAGAGTCAATGTGGAGGCTATATACAGGGGGTACCGGTACAGAGTCAATGTGGAGGCTATATACAGGGGGTACCGGTACAGAGTCAATGTGGAGGCTATATACAGGGGGTACCTGGACAGAGTCAATGTGGAGGATATATACAGGGGGTACCGGTACAGAGTCAAAGTGGAGGATACAGACAGGGGGTACCGGTACAGAGTCAACGTGGAGACTATATACAGGGGGTACCGGTACAGAGTCAATGTGGAGGCTATATACAGGGGGTACCTGGACAGAGTCAATGTGGAGGATATATACAGGGGGTACCGGTACAGAGTCAATGTGGAGGATACATACAGGGGGTACCGGTACAGAGTCAACGTGGAGACTATATACAGGGGGTACCGGTACAGAGTCAATGTGGAGGCTATATACAGGGGGTACCGGTACAGAGTCAATGTGGAGACTATATACAGGGGGTACCGGTACAGAGTCAATGTGGAGGCTATATACAGGGGGTACCAGTACAGAGTCAATGTGGAGGCTATATACAGGGGGGTACCGGTACAGAGTCAATGTGGAGACTATACACAGGTGGTACCGGTACAGAGTCAATGTGGAGGCTATATACAGGGGGTACCGGTACCGAGTCAATGTGGAGGCTATATACAGGGTATTACGGTACAGAGTCAATGTGGAGGCTATATACAGGGGGTACCAGTACAGAGTCAATGTGGAGGCTATATACAGGGGGTACCGGTACAGAGTCAATGTGGAGACTATACACAGGGGGTACCAGTACAGAGTCAATGTGGAGACTATACACAGGGGGTACCGGTACAGAGTCAATGTGGAGACTATACACAGGGGGTACCGGTACAGAGTCAATGTGGAGGCTATATACAGGGGGTACCGGTACAGAGTCAATGTGGAAGCTATATACAGGGTGTTACGGTACAGAGTCAATGTGGAGGCTATATACAGGGGGTACCGGTACCGAGTCAATGTGGAGGCTATATACAGGGTATTACGGTACAGAGTCAATGTGGAGGCTATATACAGGGGGTACCGGTACAGAGTCAATGTGGAGGCTATATACAGGGGGTACCGGTACAGAGTCAATGTGGAGGCTATATACAGGGTATTACGGTACAGAGTCAATGTGGAGACTATATACAGGGGTACCGGTACAGAGTTAATGTGGAGGCTATATACAGGGTGTTACGGTACAGAGTTCATGTGGAGGCTATATACAGGGGGCACTGGTACCGAGTCAATGTGGAGGCTATATACAGGGGGTACCGGTACAGAGTTAATGTGGAGGCTATATACAGGGGGGTACCGGTACAGAGTCAATGTGGAGGCTATATACAGAGTATTACGATACAGAGTCAATGTGGAGGCTATATACAGGGGGCACCGGTACAGAGTCAATGTGGAGGCTATATACAGGGTATTACGGTACAGAGTCAATGTGGAGGCTATATACAGGGGGTACCGGTACAGAGTCAATGTGGAGGCTATATACAGGGTATTACGGTACAGAGTCAATGTGGAGGCTATATACAGGGGGTACAGAGTCAATGTGGAGGCTATATACAGGGTGTTACGGTACAGAGTCAATGTGGAGGCTATATACAGGGTATTACGGTACAGAGTCAATGTGGAGGCTATATACAGGGGGTACCGGTACAGAGTTAATGTCCGGGGTCACTGGTTAGTTGAGGTAATGTGTACATGTAGAGTTATTGAAGTGACTATGTATAGATGATAACAACAGAGTCCCAGCGGTGTGAAAGAGAGCTTGTTTTATAAAGGCATTAATTTACCACAGAGCTTGGAAGGAAAAATAACAAATGAACAGCAACAAAATTGTAAGAAATAAATTGTAACAAATGTAAGATGCAAACTTGATGCCCCCACCACACACACAAGATATATTATTTAAAGATTTAAATAAAATAATTGTGTTTGTTTACTGAGGCTCATTCAGTGACCTTGAGTGGAGTGATGTTCTGCTGCTTTTAAACTACGAGTCTGATAAGAGGGGCAGCTAAACTCACTGACCCGGCTTTAAAGAGGCAAACTGCAGTTCAAACGACAACAAACCACAAACAAAATGCAAAATAACCCCTCCACTGTTTTGGTAAACATCCAAGTCGCGAGGCTTGAAAAATGTAACCACTCTAAAATTCATAAACAGAGCTATGAATGCAAGGGCTGACCATCCATGATATCAACATTTATAGTTTTAATCATGTTTTTGTATATTGTTTATAAATGTTGGAGTAAAACAAACGTGGGGCCTTTGTAGTGGCACGTGGGGCCTTTATAGTGCACGTGGGGCCTTTATAGTGGCACGTGGGGCCTTTATAGTGGCACGTGGGGCCTTTATAGTGCACGTGGGGCCTTTATATAGTGCACGTGGGGCCTTGATCAAAGGTAGTGTCCTATGAAAGGAACAGGTTTCCATCTGGGACATAAACCAACATCCCAAACTGACCACCAGGAGTAGATCCACCCTGCTTCCCTCTGGATATGATGTCCTGTGGGACGACAGGTTAGCCGTGATGGGATAGCTGGGATAAATTACCAGGGGACATTCACCTTTTACTGTCTGGCACCCTATTCCTTATTTAGGGCACTACTTTTAACGAGTGTCCTATAACGAATAGGTTGCCGGTTAGGACATACACCAATATATCGGCCAGCAGCGACCCCCCCCCCCCCCCCCCCCCCCCCCCCTCCCCACACCCCACAGGGCCCTGATCATTCTGATTTGGCATGGCCCTCTGTTGGCCCATATAAACATGGTGACGTAGGTGTACGTACATGGGGTGATTTTATAATTATGCCCAAAACAAAAACATGTTTAAGTGAATAGTCCTAAACGGCAACCTAGTTTGTTCCTACAGTTGTCTCCTGCAGCGTTGTGCCTAAAACCTGTCTGTGCAGTCTGCTGGCTCTGCAGGACTTCGGTTAGCAGCTCCGTTAGCGCTCTAAATTACACTGAACAACACTGAACTAGCACCTGCTGTTTGAGGTTATGGAGGCAAAGTGTTGGAGAGAGGTGTGTGTGTGTAACTGTCTTTCTCTCTCTCTCTCACACGCTCGCTCGCTCTCTCTCTCTCTCACTCTCTCTCTCTCTCTGTGTGTGTCTCTCTGTCTCTCTCTCTCTCTCTCTCTCTCTCTCACTCTCTCTCTCTCTCTCTCTCTCTCTCTCTCTCTCTCTCTCTCTCTGTGTCTCTCTCTGTGTGTGTGTCTCTCTCTCTCTGTCTCTCTCTCTCCCTCTCTCTCTCTGTGTGTGTGTCTCTCTCCCTCTCTCTCTGTAGTCTCTCTCTCTGTCTCTCTCTGTCTCTGCGTGTCTCTCTCTGTGTGTGTCTCTCTCTCTCTCTCTCTCTCTCTCTGTAGTCTCTCTCACTCTCTCTCTCTCTCTGTGTGTGTGTCTCTCTCTCTCTCTTTCTCTGTAGTCTCTCTCTCTGTCTCTCTCTGTCTCTCTCTCTCTCTCTCTCTCTCTCTCTCTCTCTCTCTCTGTCTCTCTCTCTCTGTGTAGTCTCTCTCTCTCTCTGTAGTCTCTCTCTCGTCTCTGTCTCTCTGTGTCTCTCTGTGTCCCTCTGTGTCTCTCTCTCTCTCTCTGTCTCTCTGTGTGTCTCTCTCTCTCTCTCTGTCTCTTTCTCTCTCTGTCTCTCTCTCTCTGTGTCTCTCTCTCTCTGTCTCTCTCTGTCTCTCTCTCTCTCTGTGTGTGTCTCTCTCTCTCTCTCTCTCTCTCTCTGTAGTCTCTCTCTCTCTCTGTAGTCTCTCTCTCTCTCTGTCTCTCTGTGTGTCTGTTTCTCTCTCTCTCTCTCTGTAGTCTCTCTCTCTCTGTAGTCTCTCTCTCTCTGTAGTCTCTCTCTCTCTGTAGTCTCTCTCTCTGTAGTCTCTCTCTCTCTGTAGTCTCTCGCTCTCTCTCTGTGTGTCTCTCTCTCTCTCTCTCTCTCTCTCTCTCTCTCTCTCTCTCTCTCTCTCTCTCTCTCTGTAGCCTCTCTCTCTCTATGTGTGTGTACTGGGGAACAGTCACCTCTACTGTCTATGGAGACTATCTCCTATCCCATCTAAACATACCCCGGGCCTGATTGAGTCTAACACCGACTGAGATGGTGAGAGACAGCATGTTTTATTATGAAACCTGCCTGCATCCCAAATGGTGTCATATTCACTACATACAGCCTAAAGTAGAGCACTATATAGGGAATAGGGGCTCTGGTCTAAAGTAGAGCACTATATAGGGAATAGGGGCTCTGGTCTAAAGTAGTGCACTATACAGGGAATAGGGGCTCTGGTCTAAAGTAGAGCACTATATAGGGAATAGGGGCTCTGGTCTAAAGTAGTGCACTATATAGGGAATAGGGGCTCTGGTCTAAAGTAGTGCACTATATAGGGAATCGGGCTCTGGTCTAAAGTAGTGCACTATACAGGGAATAGGGCTCTGGTCTAAAGTAGTGCACTATATAGGGAATAGGGGCTCTGGTCTAAAGTAGTGCACTATACAGGGAATAGGGCTCTGGTCTATAGTAGTGCACTATATAGGGAATAGGGGCTCTGGTCTAAAGTAGTGCACTATACAGGGAATAGGGCTCTGGTCTAAAGTAGAGCACTATATAGGGAATAGGGCTCTGGTCTAAAGTAGAGCACTATATAGGGAATAGGGCTCTGGTCTAAAGTAGTGCACTATACAGGGAATAGGGCTCTGGTCTATAGTAGTGCACTATGTAGGGGACAGGGTTCCATTTCAGATACAGACACTGGTTGCAGAGACCGTTAGATATCCTGCTGTGCATTTTAATTACACTGTTTTCTGTTTCACTAGAACTGAAAATGATTCCTGGAAAGGCGTTAGTTTAGTTTTGCTGTTGGTTTTGCCAAGCATGCTGGGAAGTGGTCTTTAGATCCATATTAACTAAGTCAATGAGATCTCATAGCTGTTCTGGGAACAGACTTTGGTTGTGATTGGGGCGGTATCACCTCATAGCTGTTCTGGGAACAGACAGTTAGTTATGGGTTGTGAGTGGGGCGGTATCACCTCATAGCTGATCTGGGAACAGATTGGTTGTGATTGGGGCGGTATCACCTAATAGCTGTTCTGGGAACAGACAGTTAGTTATGGGTTGTGAGTGGGGCGGTATCACCTCATAGCTGATCTGGGAACAGACAGTTAGTTATGGGTTGTGAGTGGGGCGGGATCACCTCATAGCTGATCTGGGAACAGATTGGTTGTGATTGGGGCGGTATCACCTCATAGCTGATCTGGGAACAGACAGTTAGTTATGGGTTGTGAGTGGGGCGGTATCACCTCATAGCTGATCTGGGAACAGATTGGTTGTGATTGGGGCGGTATCACCTCATAGCTGTTCTGGGAACAGACAGTTAGTTATGGGTTGTGAGTGGGGTGGTATCACCTCATAGCTGATCTGGGAACAGACAGTTAGTTATGGGTTGTGAGTGGGGTGGTATCACCTCATAGCTGATCTGGGAACAGACAGTTAGTTATGGGTTGTGATTGGGGCGGTATCACCTCATAGCTGATCTGGGAACAGACAGTTAGTTATGGGTTGTGAGTGGGGCGGTATCACCTCATAGCTGATCTGGGAACAGATTGGTTGTGAGTGGGGCGACATCACCTCATAGCTGTTCTGGGAACAGATTGGTTGTGAGTGGGGCGGTATCACCTCATAGCTGATCTGGGAACAGATTGGTTGTGAGTGGGGCGGTATCACCTCATAGCTGTTCTGGGAACAGATTGGTTGTGATTGGGGCGGTATCACCTCATAGCTGATCTGGGAACAGATTGGTTGTGAGTGGGGTGTCGTCTGGGCCCACAGACTCAGAGCTGTGTGGGTAAAGTAAACTCACAGGTTAGTTAGAACCACACAGGGGGGGTTGATGCTATGTGATGTTTACTGTCTGTCACTCAATAACCTCCTGAGATTCACATGAGATGAACTTACCCCTGAGACGATAGAACTAGAATCAAGGAGCAAATACCACACACACACACACACACACACACACACTCATTGAGTTATACTGCAGTTATACAAGCGGTCCAATTCCTTTTGATATATCCCGTGCCGATACAGGCTGTCGCTCTGAATCACGCTGTTCCTGTTTACACTTTCCATTCCAGACAGAAAAGTTGTGTCACTGGAGAGACGAGGCTGCAACTCAAGTCGACTGCTAGTAAATGACAAAATGAGGCAGAAAATAGTCTTAACAAGTTAAGTTTTGAAATGATAGATTTTGGATTGCTAAATAATAAATACAAGTCTAAATTATTTTGGTAATATTTGACTCATTTTTAGACGAGTCACCATCTGAAATAGCTCATGATTTAATGCATGAAACCCCCCCCCCCCCCCCCCCCCTCAAAATATACTCAAACAGAAATAAATGTGCACTAGAGGTGTTTTTACTGAGAGCAATTAGAGGTTCCTGTTTATTCTGACAGCAATTAGAGGTTCCTGTTTATACTGACAGCAATTAGAGGTTCCTGTTTGTACTGAGAGCATTTAGAGGTTCCTGTTTGTACTGAGAGCATTTAGAGGTTCCTGTTTATACTGAGAGCATTTAGAGGTTCCTGTTTGTACTGAGAGCATTTAGAGGTTCCTGTTTATACTGACAGCAATTAGAGGTTCCTGTTTGTACTGAGAGCATTTAGAGGTTCCTGTTTGTACTGAGAGCATTTAGAGGTTCCTGTTTATACTGAGAGCATTTAGAGGTTCCTGTTTGTACTGAGAGCATTTAGAGGTTCCTGTTTGTACTGAGAGCATTTAGAGGTTCCTGTTTGTACTGAGAGTATTTAGAGGTTCCTGTTTGTACTGAGAGCATTTAGAGGTTCCTGTTTGTACTGAGAGCATTTAGAGGTTCCTGTTTGTACTGAGAGCATTTAGAGGTTCCTGTTTGTACTGAGAGCATTTAGAGGTTCCTGTTTGTACTGAGAGCATTTAGAGGTTCCTGTTTGTACTGAGAGCATTTAGAGGTTCCTGTTTATACTGAGAGCATTTAGAGGTTCCTGTTTGTACTGAGAGCATTTAGAGGTTCCTGTTTGTACTGAGAGCATTTAGAGGTTCCTGTTTATACTGAGAGCAATTAGAGGTTCCTGTTTATACTGACAGCATTTAGAGGTTCCTGTTTATACTGACAGCATTTAGAGGTTCCTGTTTGTACTGAGAGCATTTAGAGGTTCCTGTTTATACTGAGAGCATTTAGAGGTTCCTGTTTGTACTGAGAACATTTAGAGGTTCCTGTTTATACTGAGAGCATTTAGAGGTTCCTGTTTATACTGAGAGCATTTAGAGGTTCCTGTTTGTACTGAGAGCAATTAGAGGTTCCTGTTTATACTGAGAGCATTTAGAGGTTCCTGTTTGTACTGAGAGCATTTAGAGGTTCCTGTTTATACTGACAGCAATTAGAGGTTCCTGTTTGTACTGAGGGCATTTAGAGGTTCCTGTTTATACTGAGAGCATTTAGAGGTTCCTGTTTGTATTGAGAGCATTTAGAGGTTCCTGGGAAATCATTGTTGAAACCTCCCCAAAGCCATATTACAGCCAAAGTGCTGTAATTGTTTGCTCTATAACCTGTTAGTTCATATGCCTTGTCACATAGGCCTACAGGCTGAGACAGTAGGAAGACACAGTGATATACAGGCCTAAAGGCTGAGACAATAGGAAGACACAGTGATAAACAGGCCTAAAGGCTGAGACAATATGAAGACACAGTGATATACAGGCCTACAGGCTGAGACAGTAGGAAGACACAGTGGTATACAGGCCTACAGGCTGAGACAGTAGGAAGACACAGTGATATACAGGCCTAAAGGCTGAGACAATAGGAAGACACAGTGATATACAGGCCTACAGGCTGAGACAGTAGGAATACACAGTGATATACAGGCTGAGACAGTAGGAATACACAGTGATATACAGGCCTAAAGGCTGAGACAGTAGGAAGACACAGTGATATACAGGCCTAAAGGCTGAGACAGTAGGAAGACACAGTGATATACAGGCCTAAAGGCTGAGACAGTAGGAAGACACAGTGAAATACAGGCCTAAAGGCTGAGACAGTAGGAAGACACAGTGATATACAGGCCTAAAGGCTGAGACAGTAGGAAGACACAGTGATATACAGGCCTAAAGGCTGAGACAGTAGGAAGACACAGTGATATACAGGCCTACAGGCTGAGACAGTAGGAAGACATAAGCCTACAGGCTGAGACATAACGTTTTGCATTGTTGCCAAAAAGTTCAATTTTGGTTTCATCTAACCAGAGCACCTTCTTCCACATGTTTGGTGTGTCTCCCGGGTGGCTTGTGGCAAACTTTAAACGACACTTTTTATGGATATCTTTAAGAAATGGCTTTCTTCTTGCCACTCTTCCATAAAGGCCAGATTTGTGCAATATACGACTGATTGTTGTCCTATGGACAGAGTCTCCCACCTCAGCTGTAGATCTCTGCAGTTCATCCAGAGTGATCATGGGCCTCTTGGCTGCATCTCTGATCAGTCTTCTCCTTGTATGAGCTGAAAGTTTAGAGGGACGGCCAGGTCTTGGTAGATTTGCAGTGGTCTGATACTCCTTCCATTTCAATATTATCGCTTGCACAGTGCTCCTTGGGATGTTTAAAGCTTGGGAAATCTTTTTGTATCCAAATCCGGCTTTAAACTTCTTCACAACAGTATCTCGGACCTGCCTGGTGTGTTCCTTGTTCTTCATGATGCTCTCTGCGCTTTTAACGGACCTCTGAGACTATCACAGTGCCCCCGGTGATGCGTTGTGCAGACCTCACTACCCTCTGGAGAGCCTTACGGTTGTGGGCGGAGCAGTTGCCGTACCAGGCGGTGATACAGCCCGCCAGGATGCTCTCGATTGTGCATCTGTAGAAGTTTGTGAGTGCTTTTGGTGACAAGCCGAATTTCTTCAGCCTCCTGAGGTTGAAGAGGCGCTGCTGCGCCTTCTTCACGATGCTGTCTGTGTGAGTGGACCAATTCAGTTTGTCTGTGATGTGTATGCCGAGGAACTTAAAACTCATTGGCAAGTATGCAGAATTAAGTAAAACCACAAGTCCAAATACTTAATCTCCATCCATGGCTAATTTCGGAAAAGGGACAACTTTAGCTAGCTAGCTAGTCACCGGATGACAACAACACAACGAGATGCAATAATTCAAGTTTCTCTGTCAATTAGGTATTGCTCTCAATGGGACTTGATAGGAGTGAAGCCAAATCCAAGCTGGCTTCCCCTTGACACCTGTTTTTGGTACGCCAGGACCATTCACAGTTGAGCTCAACGGGAGGCCCGATGCTCGCTGGCTTCCCTTGCTTTCAATGCTATGGGCGACAACAATGTCATACTCGTTTGGACCTGACCGCGTCCGATATATGGCCTACAGGTAGAGAGACAGAGGGGCGCTGTTTCTCTCTATATGATGCTGTCTCCCGTGAGATATATTCAACCTCTGGTGAATTGAAGGGGAATTATGAAACACATTCTAATGTGTTGTAGTCACAGTGGTTATTCTAATGTGTTGTAGTCACAGTGGTTATTCTAATGTGTTGTAGTCACAGTGGTTATTCTAATGTGTTGTAGTCACAGTGGTTATTCTAATGTGTTGTAGTAGTCACAGTGGTTATTCTAATGTGTTGTAGTCACAGTGGTTATTCTAATGTGTTGTAGTCACAGTGGTTATTCTAATGTGTTGTAGTCACAGTGGTTATTCTAATGTGTTGTAGTCACAGTGGTTATTCTAATGTGTTGTAGTCACAGTGGTTATTCTAATGTGTTGTAGTCACAGTGGTTATTCTAATGTGTTGTAGTCACAGTGGTTATTCTAATGTGTTGTAGTCACAGTGGTTATTCTAATGTGTTGTAGTAGTCACAGTGGTTATTCTAATGTGTTGTAGTCACAGTGGTTATTCTAATGTGTTGTAGTCACAGTGGTTATTCTAATGTATTGTAGTCACAGTGGTTATTCTAATGTGTTGTAGTCACAGTGGTTATTCTAATGTGTTGTAGTCACAGTGGTTATTCTAATGTGTTGTAGTCACAGTGGTTATTCTAATGTGTTGTAGTCACAGTGGTTATTCTAATGTATTGTAGTCACAGTGGTTATTCTAATGTGTTGTAGTCACAGTGGTTATTCTAATGTGTTGTAGTCACAGTGGTTATTCTAATGTGTTGTAGTCACAGTGGTTATTCTAATGTATTGTAGTCACAGTGGTTATTCTAATGTATTGTAGTCACAGTGGTTATTCTAATGTGTTGTAGTCACAGTGGTTATTCTAATGTGTTGTAGTCACAGTGGTTATTCTAATGTGTTGTAGTCACAGTGGTTATTCTAATGTGTTGTAGTCACAGTGGTTATTCTAATGTGTTGTAGTCACAGTGGTTATTCTAATGTGTTGTAGTCACAGTGGTTATTCTAATGTGTTGTAGTCACAGTGGTTATTCTAATGTGTTGTAGTCACAGTGGTTATTCTAATGTGTTGTAGTCACAGTGGTTATTCTAATGTGTTGTAGTCACAGTGGTTATTCTAATGTGTTGTAGTCACAGTGGTTATTCTAATGTGTTGTAGTCACAGTGGTTATTCTAATGTGTTGTAGTAGTCACAGTGGTTATTCTAATGTGTTGTAGTCACAGTGGTTATTCTAATGTGTTGTAGTCACAGTGGTTATTCTAATGTATTGTAGTCACAGTGGTTATTCTAATGTGTTGTAGTCACAGTGGTTATTCTAATGTGTTGTAGTCACAGTGGTTATTCTAATGTGTTGTAGTCACAGTGGTTATTCTAATGTGTTGTAGTCACAGTGGTTATTCTAATGTATTGTAGTCACAGTGGTTATTCTAATGTGTTGTAGTCACAGTGGTTATTCTAATGTATTGTAGTCACAGTGGTTATTCTAATGTGTTGTAGTCACAGTGGTTATTCTAATGTGTTGTAGTCACAGTGGTTATTCTAATGTGTTGTAGTCACAGTGGTTATTCTAATGTGTTGTAGTCACAGTGGTTATTCTAATGTGTTGTAGTCACAGTGGTTATTCTAATGTGTTGTAGTCACAGTGGTTATTCTAATGTGTTGTAGTCACAGTGGTTATTCTAATGTGTTGTAGTCACAGTGGTTATTCTAATGTGTTGTAGTCACAGTGGTTATTCTAATGTGTTGTAGTCACAGTGGTTATTCTAATGTGTTGTAGTCACAGTGGTTATTCTAATGTATTGTAGTCACAGTGGTTATTCTAATGTATTGTAGTCACAGTGGTTATTATAATGTGTTGTAGTCACAGTGGTTATTCTAATGTGTTGTAGTCACAGTGGTTATTCTAATGTATTGTAGTCACAGTGGTTATTCTAATGTATTGTAGTCACAGTGGTTATTCTAATGTGTTGTAGTCACAGTGGTTATTCTAATGTGTTGTAGTCACAGTGGTTATTCTAATGTATTGTAGTCACAGTGGTTATTCTAATGTGTTGTAGTCACAGTGGTTATTCTAATGTGTTGTAGTCACAGTGGTTATTCTAATGTGTTGTAGTCACAGTGGTTATTCTAATGTATTGTAGTCACAGTGGTTATTCTAATGTATTGTAGTCACAGTGGTTATTCTAATGTGTTGTAGTCACAGTGGTTATTCTAATGTGTTGTAGTCACAGTGGTTATTCTAATGTGTTGTAGTCACAGTGGTTATTCTAATGTGTTGTAGTCACAGTGGTTATTCTAATGTATTGTAGTCACAGTGGTTATTCTAATGTGTTGTAGTCACAGTGGTTATTCTAATGTATTGTAGTCACAGTGGTTATTCTAATGTGTTGTAGTCACAGTGGTTATTCTAATGTGTTGTAGTCACAGTGGTTATTCTAATGTGTTGTAGTCACAGTGGTTATTCTAATGTGTTGTAGTCACAGTGGTTATTCTAATGTGTTGTAGTCACAGTGGTTATTCTAATGTGTTGTAGTCACAGTGGTTATTCTAATGTGTTGTAGTCACAGTGGTTATTCTAATGTGTTGTAGTCACAGTGGTTATTCTAATGTGTTGTAGTCACAGTGGTTATTCTAATGTGTTGTAGTCACAGTGGTTATTCTAATGTGTTGTAGTCACAGTGGTTATTCTAATGTATTGTAGTCACAGTGGTTATTCTAATGTATTGTAGTCACAGTGGTTATTATAATGTGTTGTAGTCACAGTGGTTATTCTAATGTGTTGTAGTCACAGTGGTTATTCTAATGTATTGTAGTCACAGTGGTTATTCTAATGTATTGTAGTCACAGTGGTTATTCTAATGTGTTGTAGTCACAGTGGTTATTCTAATGTGTTGTAGTCACAGTGGTTATTCTAATGTATTGTAGTCACAGTGGTTATTCTAATGTGTTGTAGTCACAGTGGTTATTCTAATGTGTTGTAGTCACAGTGGTTATTCTAATGTGTTGTAGTCACAGTGGTTATTCTAATGTATTGTAGTCACAGTGGTTATTCTAATGTATTGTAGTCACAGTGGTTATTCTAATGTGTTGTAGTCACAGTGGTTATTCTAATGTGTTGTAGTCACAGTGGTTATTCTAATGTGTTGTAGTCACAGTGGTTATTCTAATGTATTGTAGTCACAGTGGTTATTCTAATGTGTTGTAGTCACAGTGGTTATTCTAATGTGTTGTAGTCACAGTGGTTATTCTAATGTATTGTAGTCACAGTGGTTATTCTAATGTGTTGTAGTCACAGTGGTTATTCTAATGTATTGTAGTCACAGTGGTTATTCTAATGTGTTGTAGTCACAGTGGTTATTCTAATGTATTGTAGTCACAGTGGTTATTCTAATGTGTTGTAGTCACAGTGGTTATTCTAATGTGTTGTAGTCACAGTGGTTATTCTAATGTGTTGTAGTCACAGTGGTTATTCTAATGTGTTGTAGTCACAGTGGTTATTCTAATGTGTTGTAGTCACAGTGGTTATTCTAATGTATTGTAGTCACAGTGGTTATTCTAATGTGTTGTAGTCACAGTGGTTATTCTAATGTGTTGTAGTCACAGTGGTTATTCTAATGTGTTGTAGTCACAGTGGTTATTCTAATGTATTGTAGTCACAGTGGTTATTCTAATGTGTTGTAGTCACAGTGGTTATTCTAATGTGTTGTAGTCACAGTGGTTATTCTAATGTATTGTAGTCACAGTGGTTATTCTAATGTGTTGTAGTCACAGTGGTTATTCTAATGTGTTGTAGTCACAGTGGTTATTCTAATGTATTGTAGTCACAGTGGTTATTCTAATGTGTTGTAGTCACAGTGGTTATTCTAATGTGTTGTAGTCACAGTGGTTATTCTAATGTATTGTAGTCACAGTGGTTATTCTAATGTATTGTAGTCACAGTGGTTATTCTAATGTGTTGTAGTCACAGTGGTTATTCTAATGTATTGTAGTCACAGTGGTTATTCTAATGTGTTGTAGTCACAGTGGTTATTCTAATGTGTTGTAGTCACAGTGGTTATTCTAATGTGTTGTAGTCACAGTGGTTATTCTAATGTATTGTAGTCACAGTGGTTATTCTAATGTGTTGTAGTCACAGTGGTTATTCTAATGTATTGTAGTCACAGTGGTTATTCTAATGTGTTGTAGTCACAGTGGTTATTCTAATGTGTTGTAGTCACAGTGGTTATTCTAATGTGTTGTAGTCACAGTGGTTATTCTAATGTGTTGTAGTCACAGTGGTTATTCTAATGTGTTGTAGTCACAGTGGTTATTCTAATGTGTTGTAGTCACAGTGGTTATTCTAATGTGTTGTAGTCACAGTGGTTATTCTAATGTGTTGTAGTCACAGTGGTTATTCTAATGTGTTGTAGTCACAGTGGTTATTCTAATGTATTGTAGTCACAGTGGTTATTCTAATGTGTTGTAGTCACAGTGGTTATTCTAATGTGTAGTAGTCACAGTGGTTGTTCTAATGTGTTGTAGTCACAGTGGTTATTCTAATGTGTAGTAGTCACAGTGGTTATTCTAATGTGTTGTAGTAGTCACAGTGGTTATTCTAATGTGTTGTAGTCACAGTGGTTATTCTAATGTGTTGTAGTCACAGTGGTTATTCTAATGTGTTGTAGTCACAGTGGTTATTCTAATGTGTAGTAGTCACAGTGGTTATTCTAATGTGTTGTAGTAGTCACAGTGGTTATTCTAATGTGTTGTAGTCACAGTGGTTATTCTAATGTGTTGTAGTCACAGTGGTTATTCTAATGTGTTGTAGTCACAGTGGTTATTCTAATGTGTAGTAGTCACAGTGGTTATTCTAATGTATTGTAGTCACAGTGGTTATTCTAATGTGTTGTAGTCACAGTGGTTATTCTAATGTGTAGTAGTCACAGTGGTTATTCTAATGTGTTGTAGTAGTCACAGTGGTTATTCTAATGTATTGTAGTCACAGTGGTTATTCTAATGTGTAGTAGTCACAGTGGTTATTCTAATGTGTTGTAGTCACAGTGGTTATTCTAATGTGTTCTAGTCACAGTGGTTATTCTAATGTGTTGTAGTCACAGTGGTTATTCTAATGTGTTGTAGTCACAGTGGTTATTCTAATGTGTTGTAGTAGTCACAGTGGTTATTCTAATGTGTTGTAGTAGTCACAGTGGTTATTCTAATGTATTGTAGTCACAGTGGTTATTCTAATGTGTTGTAGTCACAGTGGTTATTCTAATGTATTGTAGTCACAGTGGTTATTCTAATGTGTTGTAGTAGTCACAGTGGTTATTCTAATGTGTTGTAGTCACAGTGGTTATTCTAATGTGTAGTAGTCACAGTGGTTATTCTAATGTGTTGTAGTCACAGTGGTTATTCTAATGTGTTGTAGTAGTCACAGTGGTTATTCTAATGTGTAGTAGTCACAGTGGTTATTCTAATGTGTTGTAGTCACAGTGGTTATTCTAATGTGTTGTAGTCACAGTGGTTATTCTAATGTGTTGTAGTCACAGTGGTTATTCTAATGTTTTGTAGTAGTCACAGTGGTTATTCTAATGTGTTGTAGTCACAGTGGTTATTCTAATGTGTTGTAGTCACAGTGGTTATTCTAATGTATTGTAGTCACAGTGGTTATTCTAATGTGTTGTAGTCACAGTGGTTATTCTAATGTGTTGTAGTCACAGTGGTTATTCTAATGTGTTGTAGTAGTCACAGTGGTTATTCTAATGTGTTGTAGTCACAGTGGTTATTCTAATGTGTTGTAGTCACAGTGGTTATTCTAATGTGTTGTAGTCACAGTGGTTATTCTAATGTGTTGTAGTCACAGTGGTTATTCTAATGTGTTGTAGTCACAGTGGTTATTCTAATGTGTTGTAGTAGTCACAGTGGTTATTCTAATGTGTTGTAGTCACAGTGGTTATTCTAATGTGTTGTAGTCACAGTGGTTATTCTAATGTATTGTAGTCACAGTGGTTATTCTAATGTGTTGTAGTCACAGTGGTTATTCTAATGTGTTGTAGTCACAGTGGTTATTCTAATGTGTTGTAGTCACAGTGGTTATTCTAATGTGTTGTAGTAGTCACAGTGGTTATTCTAATGTATTGTAGTCACAGTGGTTATTCTAATGTGTTGTAGTCACAGTGGTTATTCTAATGTGTTGTAGTCACAGTGGTTATTCTAATGTGTTGTAGTAGTCACAGTGGTTATTCTAATGTGTTGTAGTCACAGTGGTTATTCTAATGTGTTGTAGTCACAGTGGTTATTCTAATGTGTTGTAGTCACAGTGGTTATTCTAATGTGTTGTAGTCAGTGGTTATTCTAATGTATTGTAGTCACAGTGGTTATTCTAATGTGTTGTAGTAGTCACAGTGGTTATTCTAATGTATTGTAGTCACAGTGGTTATTCTAATGTGTTGTAGTCACAGTGGTTATTCTAATGTATTGTAGTAGTCACAGTGGTTATTCTAATGTGTTGTAGTCACAGTGGTTATTCTAATGTGTTGTAGTCACAGTGGTTATTCTAATGTGTTGTAGTCACAGTGGTTATTCTAATGTGTTGTAGTCACAGTGGTTATTCTAATGTGTTGTAGTAGTCACAGTGGTTATTCTAATGTGTTGTAGTCACAGTGGTTATTCTAATGTGTAGTAGTCACAGTGGTTATTCTAATGTGTTGTAGTAGTCACAGTGGTTATTCTAATGTGTTGTAGTAGTCACAGTGGTTATTCTAATGTGTTGTAGTCACAGTGGTTATTCTAATGTGTTGTAGTCACAGTGGTTATTCTAATGTGTTGTAGTCACAGTGGTTATTCTAATGTGTTGTAGTCACAGTGGTTATTCTAATGTGTTGTAGTAGTCACAGTGGTTATTCTAATGTGTTGTAGTCACAGTGGTTATTCTAATGTGTAGTAGTCACAGTGGTTATTCTAATGTGTTGTAGTCACAGTGGTTATTCTAATGTGTTGTAGTCACAGTGGTTATTCTAATGTGTTGTAGTCACAGTGGTTATTCTAATGTATTGTAGTCACAGTGGTTATTCTAATGTGTTGTAGTAGTCACAGTGGTTATTCTAATGTGTTGTAGTAGTCACAGTGGTTATTCTAATGTGTTGTAGTCACAGTGGTTATTCTAATGTATTGTAGTCACAGTGGTTATTCTAATGTGTTGTAGTCACAGTGGTTATTCTAATGTGTTGTAGTCACAGTGGTTATTCTAATGTATTGTAGTAGTCACAGTGGTTATTCTAATGTGTTGTAGTCACAGTGGTTATTCTAATGTGTTGTAGTAGTCACAGTGGTTATTCTAATGTGTTGTAGTAGTCACAGTGGTTATTCTAATGTGTTGTAGTCACAGTGGTTATTCTAATGTGTTGTAGTCACAGTGGTTATTCTAATGTGTTGTAGTCACAGTGGTTATTCTAATGTGTTGTAGTCACAGTGGTTATTCTAATGTATTGTAGTCACAGTGGTTATTCTAATGTGTTGTAGTCACAGTGGTTATTCTAATGTGTTGTAGTCACAGTGGTTATTCTAATGTGTTGTAGTAGTCACAGTGGTTATTCTAATGTGTTGTAGTCACAGTGGTTATTCTAATGTGTTGTAGTCACAGTGGTTATTCTAATGTGTTGTAGTAGTCACAGTGGTTATTCTAATGTGTTGTAGTAGTCACAGTGGTTATTCTAATGTGTTGTAGTCACAGTGGTTATTCTAATGTGTTGTAGTAGTCACAGTGGTTATTCTAATGTGTTGTAGTCACAGTGGTTATTCTAATGTGTTGTAGTCACAGTGGTTATTCTAATGTGTTGTAGTAGTCACAGTGGTTATTCTAATGTGTTGTAGTAGTCACAGTGGTTATTCTAATGTGTTGTAGTCACAGTGGTTATTCTAATGTATTGTAGTCACAGTGGTTATTCTAATGTGTTGTAGTCACAGTGGTTATTCTAATGTGTTGTAGTCACAGTGGTTATTCTAATGTGTTGTAGTCACAGTGGTTATTCTAATGTATTGTAGTCACAGTGGTTATTCTAATGTGTTGTAGTAGTCACAGTGGTTATTCTAATGTGTTGTAGTCACAGTGGTTATTCTAATGTGTTGTAGTCACAGTGGTTATTCTAATGTGTTGTAGTAGTCACAGTGGTTATTCTAATGTATTGTAGTCACAGTGGTTATTCTAATGTGTTGTAGTCACAGTGGTTATTCTAATGTGTTGTAGTAGTCACAGTGGTTATTCTAATGTGTTGTAGTCACAGTGGTTATTCTAATGTATTGTAGTCACAGTGGTTATTCTAATGTGTTGTAGTCACAGTGGTTATTCTAATGTATTGTAGTCACAGTGGTTATTCTAATGTATTGTAGTCACAGTGGTTATTCTAATGTGTTGTAGTAGTCACAGTGGTTATTCTAATGTGTTGTAGTAGTCACAGTGGTTATTCTAATGTGTTGTAGTCACAGTGGTTATTCTAATGTGTTGTAGTCACAGTGGTTATTCTAATGTGTTGTAGTCACAGTGGTTATTCTAATGTGTTGTAGTCACAGTGGTTATTCTAATGTGTTGTAGTCACAGTGGTTATTCTAATGTGTTGTAGTCACAGTGGTTATTCTAATGTGTTGTAGTCACAGTGGTTATTCTAATGTGTTGTAGTCACAGTGGTTATTCTAATGTATTGTAGTCACAGTGGTTATTCTAATGTGTTGTAGTAGTCACAGTGGTTATTCTAATGTATTGTAGTCACAGTGGTTATTCTAATGTATTGTAGTCACAGTGGTTATTCTAATGTATTGTAGTCACAGTGGTTATTCTAATGTATTGTAGTCACAGTGGTTATTCTAATGTGTTGTAGTCACAGTGGTTATTCTAATGTGTTGTAGTCACAGTGGTTATTCTAATGTGTTGTAGTCACAGTGGTTATTCTAATGTGTTGTAGTAGTCACAGTGGTTATTCTAATGTGTTGTAGTCACAGTGGTTATTCTAATGTATTGTAGTCACAGTGGTTATTCTAATGTATTGTAGTAGTCACAGTGGTTATTCTAATGTATTGTAGTCACAGTGGTTATTCTAATGTATTGTAGTCACAGTGGTTATTCTAATGTGTTGTAGTCACAGTGGTTATTCTAATGTGTTGTAGTCACAGTGGTTATTCTAATGTGTTGTAGTCACAGTGGTTATTCTAATGTGTTGTAGTCACAGTGGTTATTCTAATGTGTTGTAGTAGTCACAGTGGTTATTCTAATGTGTTGTAGTCACAGTGGTTATTCTAATGTATTGTAGTCACAGTGGTTATTCTAATGTGTTGTAGTAGTCACAGTGGTTATTCTAATGTTGTAGTAGTCACAGTGGTTATTCTAATGTGTTGTAGTCACAGTGGTTATTCTAATGTGTTGTAGTCACAGTGGTTATTCTAATGTATTGTAGTAGTCACAGTGGTTATTCTAATGTATTGTAGTCACAGTGGTTATTCTAATGTGTTGTAGTCACAGTGGTTATTCTAATGTATTGTAGTCACAGTGGTTATTCTAATGTGTTGTAGTCACAGTGGTTATTCTAATGTGTAGTAGTCACAGTGGTTATTCTAATGTGTTGTAGTCACAGTGGTTATTCTAATGTGTTGTAGTCACAGTGGTTATTCTAATGTGTTGTAGTAGTCACAGTGGTTATTCTAATGTGTTGTAGTCACAGTGGTTATTCTAATGTGTTGTAGTCACAGTGGTTATTCTAATGTGTTGTAGTCACAGTGGTTATTCTAATGTGTTGTAGTAGTCACAGTGGTTATTCTAATGTGTTGTAGTCACAGTGGTTATTCTAATGTGTTGTAGTCACAGTGGTTATTCTAATGTGTTGTAGTCACAGTGGTTATTCTAATGTGTTGTAGTCACAGTGGTTATTCTAATGTGTTGTAGTCACAGTGGTTATTCTAATGTGTTGTAGTCACAGTGGTTATTCTAATGTATTGTAGTCACAGTGGTTATTCTAATGTATTGTAGTCACAGTGGTTATTCTAATGTGTTGTAGTCACAGTGGTTATTCTAATGTATTGTAGTCACAGTGGTTATTCTAATGTGTTGTAGTAGTCACAGTGGTTATTCTAATGTGTTGTAGTCACAGTGGTTATTCTAATGTGTTGTAGTCACAGTGGTTATTCTAATGTGTTGTAGTCACAGTGGTTATTCTAATGTGTTGTAGTCACAGTGGTTATTCTAATGTGTTGTAGTAGTCACAGTGGTTATTCTAATGTGTTGTAGTCACAGTGGTTATTCTAATGTGTTGTAGTCACAGTGGTTATTCTAATGTATTGTAGTCACAGTGGTTATTCTAATGTGTTGTAGTCACAGTGGTTATTCTAATGTGTTGTAGTCACAGTGGTTATTCTAATGTGTTGTAGTAGTCACAGTGGTTATTCTAATGTATTGTAGTCACAGTGGTTATTCTAATGTATTGTAGTCACAGTGGTTATTCTAATGTATTGTAGTCACAGTGGTTATTCTAATGTATTGTAGTCACAGTGGTTATTCTAATGTGTTGTAGTAGTCACAGTGGTTATTCTAATGTATTGTAGTCACAGTGGTTATTCTAATGTGTTGTAGTAGTCACAGTGGTTATTCTAATGTGTTGTAGTCACAGTGGTTATTCTAATGTATTGTAGTAGTCACAGTGGTTATTCTAATGTGTTGTAGTCACAGTGGTTATTCTAATGTGTTGTAGTCACAGTGGTTATTCTAATGTATTGTAGTAGTCACAGTGGTTATTCTAATGTGTTGTAGTCACAGTGGTTATTCTAATGTATTGTAGTCACAGTGGTTATTCTAATGTGTTGTAGTCACAGTGGTTATTCTAATGTGTTGTAGTAGTCACAGTGGTTATTCTAATGTGTTGTAGTCACAGTGGTTATTCTAATGTGTTGTAGTCACAGTGGTTATTCTAATGTGTTGTAGTAGTCACAGTGGTTATTCTAATGTGTTGTAGTCACAGTGGTTATTCTAATGTGTTGTAGTCACAGTGGTTATTCTAATGTGTTGTAGTCACAGTGGTTATTCTAATGTGTTGTAGTCACAGTGGTTATTCTAATGTGTTGTAGTCACAGTGGTTATTCTAATGTGTTGTAGTAGTCACAGTGGTTATTCTAATGTGTTGTAGTCACAGTGGTTATTCTAATGTGTTGTAGTCACAGTGGTTATTCTAATGTGTTGTAGTAGTCACAGTGGTTATTCTAATGTGTTGTAGTCACAGTGGTTATTCTAATGTGTTGTAGTCACAGTGGTTATTCTAATGTGTTGTAGTAGTCACAGTGGTTATTCTAATGTGTAGTAGTCACAGTGGTTATTCTAATGTGTTGTAGTCACAGTGGTTATTCTAATGTGTAGTAGTCACAGTGGTTATTCTAATGTGTTGTAGTCACAGTGGTTATTCTAATGTATTGTAGTCACAGTGGTTATTCTAATGTGTTGTAGTCACAGTGGTTATTCTAATGTGTTGTAGTCACAGTGGTTATTCTAATGTGTAGTAGTCACAGTGGTTATTCTAATGTGTTGTAGTAGTCACAGTGGTTATTCTAATGTGTAGTAGTCACAGTGGTTATTCTAATGTGTTGTAGTCACAGTGGTTATTCTAATGTATTGTAGTCACAGTGGTTATTCTAATGTATTGTAGTCACAGTGGTTATTCTAATGTGTTGTAGTCACAGTGGTTATTCTAATGTGTTGTAGTAGTCACAGTGGTTATTCTAATGTGTAGTAGTCACAGTGGTTATTCTAATGTGTAGTAGTCACAGTGGTTATTCTAATGTATTGTAGTCACAGTGGTTATTCTAATGTGTTGTAGTCACAGTGGTTATTCTAATGTATTGTAGTCACAGTGGTTATTCTAATGTGTTGTAGTCACAGTGGTTATTCTAATGTGTTGTAGTCACAGTGGTTATTCTAATGTGTTGTAGTCACAGTGGTTATTCTAATGTGTTGTAGTCACAGTGGTTATTCTAATGTGTAGTAGTCACAGTGGTTATTCTAATGTGTTGTAGTCACAGTGGTTATTCTAATGTGTAGTAGTCACAGTGGTTATTCTAATGTATTGTAGTCACAGTGGTTATTCTAATGTGTTGTAGTCACAGTGGTTATTCTAATGTGTTGTAGTCACAGTGGTTATTCTAATGTGTTGTAGTCACAGTGGTTATTCTAATGTGTTGTAGTAGTCACAGTGGTTATTCTAATGTGTTGTAGTCACAGTGGTTATTCTAATGTATTGTAGTCACAGTGGTTATTCTAATGTGTTGTAGTCACAGTGGTTATTCTAATGTGTTGTAGTAGTCACAGTGGTTATTCTAATGTGTTGTAGTCACAGTGGTTATTCTAATGTGTTGTAGTCACAGTGGTTATTCTAATGTATTGTAGTCACAGTGGTTATTCTAATGTGTTGTAGTCACAGTGGTTATTCTAATGTATTGTAGTCACAGTGGTTATTCTAATGTATTGTAGTCACAGTGGTTATTCTAATGTGTTGTAGTCACAGTGGTTATTCTAATGTGTTGTAGTCACAGTGGTTATTCTAATGTATTGTAGTCACAGTGGTTATTCTAATGTGTTGTAGTCACAGTGGTTATTCTAATGTGTTGTAGTCACAGTGGTTATTCTAATGTGTTGTAGTCACAGTGGTTATTCTAATGCATTGTAGTAGTCACAGTGGTAAAACCACTGACTGTGGGATTACACTCATTATCAACGCATGCTTTCCTTCCACTTCCTGTCTGTGTGATTATTACGTGTCTGGCAGGCGTAGTGGCCTAAGACATTGCATTGCAGTGCTAGCTGTGCCACTAGAGATCCTGGTTCGAGACCCGAGTCCGTACGGAAATTGCAGCGATAAGAGAATACTGTAAATGCCAATTGAATATCACGGACTTGGGGAGAAAAAGACAAAGAAAGTGTGTGGCAGATTTCCTCAGACAACACGTCTGTTGCTTCTCGTCCCTCAGGCTTAACAACTGTTTTTCTGCACAAAATATCCGTTGTTTCATGACTTTTGTGACACATGTTTTGTACATACGTTGTTCAACCTGTGTACAAGGGCTTCTGAAATGCATTGCTCTCTATTTGGCAAATGAATCCCACCACATAGAAAGGTCACAGTGTGAAATGATAACCGAGAGGAAGCATTCTCCTGTTTTCGTTTGACTAAACCGCATGTGATGTCTGTTATGACTGAGAGAGACAAAACAATACTTTGCCATTTAAGACCTCATAAAGGAAGTGACAGTTTAAAGTGTTATCTGTTATCTTTGATCATCGGAGGACAAAGCAATATTGAAGTACAGTAGGCAAATCCAGATATCTACTGTCTGTTGGTAGATCAATCAATCAATCAATCAAATGTATTTATGAAGCACCTTTTTACATCAGCTGATATCTCAAAGTGCTGTACAGAAACCCAGCCCAAAACCCCAAACAGCAAGCAATGTAGGTGTAGAAAAACTCCCTAGAAAAGCCAGAACCTAGGAAGAAACCTAGAGAGGAACCAGGCTCTGAGGGGTGGCCAGTCCTCTTCTGGCTGTGCCGGGTGGAGATTATAACAGAACATGGCCAAGATGTTCAAATGTTCATAGATGACCAGCAGGGTCAGATAATAATAATCACAGTAGTTGTCGAGGGTGCAGCAAGTCAGCACCTCAGGAGTAAATGTCAGTTGGCTTTTCATAGCCGATCATTCAGAGTTAGAGACAGCAGGTGCGGAAGAGAGAGAGTCCAAAACAGCAGGTCCGGAACAAGGTAGCACGTCCGGTGAACAGGTCAGGGTTCCATAGCCGCAGGCAGAACAGTTGAAACTGGAGCAGCAGCACGACCAGGTGGACTGGGGACAGCAAGGAGTCATCAGGCAGGTTGTCCTGAGGCATGGTCCTAGGGCTCAGGTCCTCCGAGAGAAGAGAAAGAGAGAAAGAATTAGAGAGAGCATACTTAAATTCACACAGGACACCAGATAAGACAGGAGAAATACTCCAGATATAACAGACTGACCCTAGCCCCCTCACACAAACTATTGCAGCATAAATACTGGAGAATGAGACAGGAGGAATCACTACTGTCTGTTGGTAGATAGATAGCTACTGTCTGTTGGTAGATAGATAGCTATATATCTAGTTATCTATCTAGTTATCCATCTACCAACAGACAGTAGCTATCTATCGAGTTATCTATCTACCAACAGACAGTAGCTATCTATCTACCAACAGACAGTAGCTATCTATCTAGTTATCTATCTACCAACAGACAGTAGTTATCTATCTACCAACAAACAGTAGCTATCTATCTAGTTATCTATCTACCAACAGACAGTAGCTATCTATCTACCAACAGACAGTAGCTATCTATCGAGTTATCTATCTACCAACAGACAGTAGCTATCTATCTACCAACAGACAGTAGCTATCTATCGAGTTATCTATCTACCAACAGACAGTAGCTATCTATCGAGTTATCTATCTACCAACAGACAGTAGCTATCTATCTACCAACAGACAGTAGCTATCTATCTAGTTATCTATCTACCAACAGACAGTAGCTATCTATCTACCAACAGACAGTAGCTATCTATCTAGTTATCTATCTACCAACAGACAGTAGTTATCTATCTACCAACAAACAGTAGCTATCTATCTAGTTATCTATCTACCAACAGACAGTAGCTATCTATCTACCAACAGACAGTAGCTATCTATCGAGTTATCTATCTACCAACAGGCAGTAGCAATCTATCTAGTTATCTATCTACCAACACACAATAGCTATCTATCTAGTTATCTATCTACCAACAGACAGTAGCTATCTTTCGAGTTATCTATCTACCAACAGACAGTAGCTATCTATCTACCAACAGACCGTAGCTATCTATCTAGTTTTATATCTACCAACAGACAGTAGCTATCTATCTACCAACAGACAGTAGCTATCTATCTACCAACAGACAGTAGCTATCTATCTAGTTATCTATTTACCAACAGACAGTAGTTATCTATCTAGTTATCTATCTATCTATCAACAGACAGTAGTTATCTATCTATCAACAGACAGTAGTTATCTATCTACCAACAGACAGTAGCTATCTATCTAGTTATCTATCTACCAACATACAGTAGTTATCTATCTAGTTATCTATCTACCAACAGACAGTAGTTATATATCTAGTTATATATCTATCAACAGACAGTAGTTATCTATCTAGTTATCTATCTACCAACAGACAGTAGCTATCTATCTAGTTATCTATCTACCAACAGACAGTAGTTATCTATCTAGTTATATATCTATCAACAGACAGTAGTTATCTATCTAGTTATCTATCTATCTATCAACAGACAGTAGTTATCTATCTATCAACAGACAGTAGCTATCTATCTAGTTATCTATCTACCAATAGACAGTAGCTATCTATCTACCAACAGACAGTAGCTATCTATCTACCAACAGACAGTAGTTATCTATCTACCAACAGACAGTAGCTATCTATCTAGTTATCTATCTACCAACAGACAGTAGCTATCTATCTAGTTATCTATCTACCAACAGACAGTAGCTATATATCTAGTTATCTATCTACCAACAGACAGTAGCTATCTATCTAGTTATCTATCTACCAACAGACAGTAGCTATCTATCTAGTTATCTATCTACCAACAGACAGTAGCTATATATCTAGTTATCTATCTACCAACAGACAGTAGCTATCTATCTAGTTAATTATCTACCAACAGACAGTAGTTATCTATCTAGTTATCTATCTACCAACAGACAGTAGTTATCTATCTACCAACAGACAGTAGCTATCTATCTAGTTATCTATCTACCAACAGACAGTAGCTATCTATCTAGTTATCTATCTACCAACAGACAGTAGCTATATATCTAGTTATCTATCTACCAACAGACAGTAGCTATCTATCTAGTTAATTATCTACCAACAGACAGTAGTTATCTATCTAGTTATCTATCTACCAACAGACAGTAGGTATCTATCTACCAACAGACAGTAGCTATCTATCTAGTTATCTATCTACCAACAGACAGTAGGTATATATCAACAGACAGTAGCTATAGAGAGGGGAACGGAGGGAGAGAGGGGAACGGAGGGAGAGAGGGGAACGGAGGGTGAGAGGGGAACGGAGGGTGAGAGGAGAGCGGGGAGAGGGTTAGAGAGCGGGGAGAGGGTTAGAGAGCGGGCCCTGGTCTTTGTAAAGTCGCATTAGCTCGTTTAGCTATTCAACCAGCTGTCAAAAGCCGAGCCCTGAGCCCAGAGCGGGGTTAAGGAGGAGAAGAGCAGGACTGGACCCGCTGCAGATGGGAACCTTTAATTTTTAAAGCTGTTTTATCCGCGTGGCTGAGCGCTCGCACGTTGCGTCACGTAGCATATGAGTGCTAATTCAACCCCCTTCTCTTCTCTCTTTCCCCCTCCTCTCCTCTGCCACCTACCCACTCCTCTACCCTCTATTCACTACTGACAAACCAGCCAGCAGCCAAAGTACACTATGAGAAACTTCTATCTCTACTCTCTCTGTGTTAAGTGTTGTTTTGATTGCTGCTTGGTGGGGCGGGAGGTAGGCAGGGGAGGAAGCGGTGACCGGTTGATTTTACGTGCACTCTGCTCCCGGGCTGAGTCCCTCTAGGTGTTTATCTAACACATGTTACACTGAGATCGGGCTGAGTCCCTCTAGGTGTTTATCTAACACATGTTACACTGAGGTCGGGCTGAGTCCCTCTAGGTGTTTATCTAACACATGTTACACTGAGGTCGGGCTGAGTCCCTCTAGGTGTTTATCTAACATGTTACACTGAGGTCGGGCTGAGTCCCTCTAGGTGTTTATCTAACACATGTTACACTGAGGTCGGGCTGAGTCCCTCTAGGTGTTAATCTAACATGTTACACTGAGGTCGGGCTGAGTCCCTCTAGGTGTTTATCTAACACATGTTACACTGAGATCGGGCTGAGTCCCTCTAGGTGTTTATCTAACACATGTTACACTGAGGTCGGGCTGAGTCCCTCTAGGTGTTTATCTAACATGTTACACTGAGGTCAGGCTGAGTCCCTCTAGGTGTTTATCTAACACATGTTACACTGAGGTCGGGCTGAGTCCCTCTAGGTGTTTATCTAACACATGTTACACTGAGGTCGGGCTGAGTCCCTCTAGGTGTTTATCTAACACATGTTACACTGAGGTCGGGCTGAGTCCCTCTAGGTGTTTATCTAACATGTTACACTGAGGTTGGGCTGAGTCCCTCTAGGTGTTTATCTAACACATGTTACACTGAGGTCGGGCTGAGTCCCTCTAGGTGTTTATCTAACATGTTACACTGAGGTCGGGCTGAGTCCCTCTAGGTGTTTATCTAACATGTTACACTGAGGTCGGGCTGAGTCCCTCTAGGTGTTTATCTAACACATGTTACACTGAGGTCGGGCTGAGTCCCTCTAGGTGTTAATCTAACATGTTACACTGAGGTCGGGCTGAGTCCCTCTAGGTGTTTATCTAACACATGTTACACTGAGGTCGGGCTGAGTCCCTCTAGGTGTTTATCTAACACATGTTACACTGCGGTCGGGCTGAGTCCCTCTAGGTGTTTATCTAACATGTTACACTGAGGTCGGGCTGAGTCCCTCTAGGTGTTTATCTAACACATGTTACACTGAGGTCAGGCTGAGTCCCTCTAGGTGTTTATCTAACATGTTACACTGAGATCGGGCTGAGTCCCTCTAGGTGTTAATCTAACATGTTACACTGAGGTCGGGCTGAGTCCCTCTAGGTGTTTATCTAACATGTTACACTGAGATCGGGCTGAGTCCCTCTAGGTGTTAATCTAACATGTTACACTGAGGTCGGGCTGAGTCTCTCTAGGTGTTAATCTAACATGTTACACTGAGGTCGGGCTGAGTCCCTCTAGGTGTTTATCTAACACATGTTACACTGCGGTCGGGCTGAGTCCCTCTAGGTGTTTATCTAACATGTTACACTGAGGTCGGGCTGAGTCCCTCTAGGTGTTAATCTAACACATGTTACACTGAGGTCGGGCTGAGTCCCTCTAGGTGTTAATCTAACACATGTTACACTGAGGTTGGGCTGAGTCCCTCTAGGTGTTTATCTAACATGTTACACTGAGGTCGGGCTGAGTCCCTCTAGGTGTTTATCTAACACATGTTACACTGAGGTCGGGCTGAGTCCCTCTAGGTGTTTATCTAACACATGTTACACTGAGGTCGGGCTGAGTCCCTCTAGGTGTTTATCTAACATGTTACACTGAGGTCGGGCTGAGTCCCTCTAGGTGTTTATCTAACACATGTTACACTGAGGTCGGGCTGAGTCCCTCTAGGTGTTAATCTAACATGTTACACTGAGGTCGGGCTGAGTCCCTCTAGGTGTTTATCTAACACATGTTACACTGAGATCGGGCTGAGTCCCTCTAGGTGTTTATCTAACACATGTTACACTGAGGTCGGGCTGAGTCCCTCTAGGTGTTTATCTAACATGTTACACTGAGGTCAGGCTGAGTCCCTCTAGGTGTTTATCTAACACATGTTACACTGAGGTCGGGCTGAGTCCCTCTAGGTGTTTATCTAACACATGTTACACTGAGGTCGGGCTGAGTCCCTCTAGGTGTTTATCTAACACATGTTACACTGAGGTCGGGCTGAGTCCCTCTAGGTGTTTATCTAACATGTTACACTGAGGTTGGGCTGAGTCCCTCTAGGTGTTTATCTAACACATGTTACACTGAGGTCGGGCTGAGTCCCTCTAGGTGTTTATCTAACATGTTACACTGAGGTCGGGCTGAGTCCCTCTAGGTGTTTATCTAACATGTTACACTGAGGTCGGGCTGAGTCCCTCTAGGTGTTTATCTAACACATGTTACACTGAGGTCGGGCTGAGTCCCTCTAGGTGTTAATCTAACATGTTACACTGAGGTCGGGCTGAGTCCCTCTAGGTGTTTATCTAACACATGTTACACTGAGGTCGGGCTGAGTCCCTCTAGGTGTTTATCTAACACATGTTACACTGCGGTCGGGCTGAGTCCCTCTAGGTGTTTATCTAACATGTTACACTGAGGTCGGGCTGAGTCCCTCTAGGTGTTTATCTAACACATGTTACACTGAGGTCAGGCTGAGTCCCTCTAGGTGTTTATCTAACATGTTACACTGAGATCGGGCTGAGTCCCTCTAGGTGTTAATCTAACATGTTACACTGAGGTCGGGCTGAGTCCCTCTAGGTGTTTATCTAACATGTTACACTGAGATCAGGCTGAGTCCCTCTAGGTGTTAATCTAACATGTTACACTGAGGTCGGGCTGAGTCTCTCTAGGTGTTAATCTAACATGTTACACTGAGGTCGGGCTGAGTCCCTCTAGGTGTTTATCTAACACATGTTACACTGCGGTCGGGCTGAGTCCCTCTAGGTGTTTATCTAACATGTTACACTGAGGTCGGGCTGAGTCCCTCTAGGTGTTAATCTAACACATGTTACACTGAGGTCGGGCTGAGTCCCTCTAGGTGTTAATCTAACACATGTTACACTGAGGTTGGGCTGAGTCCCTCTAGGTGTTTATCTAACATGTTACACTGAGGTCGGGCTGAGTCCCTCTAGGTGTTTATCTAACACATGTTACACTGAGGTCAGGCTGAGTCCCTCTAGGTGTTTATCTAACATGTTACACTGAGATCGGGCTGAGTCCCTCTAGGTGTTAATCTAACACATGTTACACTGAGGTTGGGCTGAGTCCCTCTAGGTGTTTATCTAACATGTTACACTGAGGTCGGGCTGAGTCCCTCTAGGTGTTAATCTAACACATGTTACACTGAGGTTGGGCTGAGTCCCTCTAGGTGTTTATCTAACATGTTACACTGAGGTCGGGCTGAGTCCCTCTAGGTGTTTATCTAACATGTTACACTGAGGTCGGGCTGAGTCCCTCTAGGTGTTAATCTAACACATGTTACACTGAGGTCGGGCTGAGTCCCTCTAGGTGTTAATCTAACACATGTTACACTGAGGTCGGGCTGAGTCCCTCTAGGTGTTAATCTAACACATGTTACACTGAGGTCGGGCTGAGTCCCTCTAGGTGTTTATCTAACACATGTTACACTGAGGTCGGGCTGAGTCCCTCTAGGTGTTTATCTAACACATGTTACACTGAGGTCGGGCTGAGTCCCTCTAGGTGTTTATCTAACACATGTTACACTGAGGTTGGGCTGAGTCCCTCTAGGTGTTTATCTAACATGTTACACTGAGGTCGGGCTGAGTCCCTCTAGGTGTTTATCTAACACATGTTACACTGAGGTCGGGCTGAGTCCCTCTAGGTGTTAATCTAACACATGTTACACTGAGGTCGGGCTGAGTCCCTCTAGGTGTTTATCTAACACATGTTACACTGAGGTCGGGCTGAGTCCCTCTAGGTGTTTATCTAACACATGTTACACTGAGGTCAGGCTGATTCCCTCTAGGTGTTTATCTAACATGTTACACTGAGGTCGGGCTGAGTCCCTCTAGGTGTTTATCTAACATGTTACACTGAGGTCGGGCTGAGTCCCTCTAGGTGTTTATCTAACACATGTTACACTGAGGTCAGGCTGAGTCCATCTAGGTGTTTATCTAACATGTTACACTGGGGTCGGGCTGAGTCCCTCTAGGTGTTTATCTAACACATGTTACACTGCGGTCGGGCTGAGTCCCTCTAGGTGTTTATCTAACATGTTACACTGAGGTCAGGCTGAGTCCCTCTAGGTGTTTATCTAACATGTTACACTGAGGTCAGGCTGAGTCCCTCTAGGTGTTTATCTAACACATGTTACACTGAGGTCGGGCTGAGTCCCTCTAGGTGTTTATCTAACATGTTACACTGAGGTCGGGCTGAGTCCCTCTAGGTGTTAATCTAACATGTTACACTGAGGTCAGGCTGAGTCCCTCTAGGTGTTTATCTAACACATGTTACACTGAGGTCGGGCTGAGTCCCTCTAGGTGTTTATCTAACATGTTACACTGAGGTCGGGCTGAGGCCCTCTAGGTGTTTATCTAACACATGTTACACTGAGGTCGGGCTGATTCCCTCTAGGTGTTTATCTAACATGTTACACTGAGGTCGGGCTGAGTCCCTCTAGGTGTTTATCTAACATGTTACACTGAGGTCGGGCTGAGTCCCTCTAGGTGTTTATCTAACATGTTACACTGAGGTCGGGCTGAGTCCCTCTAGGTGTTTATCTAACACATGTTACACTGAGGTCGGGCTGAGTCCCTCTAGGTGTTAATCTAACATGTTACACTGAGGTCGGGCTGAGGCCCTCTAGGTGTTAATCTAACACATGTTACACTGAGGTCGGGCTGAGTCCCTCTAGGTGTTTATCTAACACATGTTACACTGAGGTCGGGCTGATTCCCTCTAGGTGTTTATCTAACATGTTACACTGAGGTCGGGCTGAGTCCCTCTAGGTGTTTATCTAACATGTTACACTGAGGTCGGGCTGAGTCCCTCTAGGTGTTTATCTAACACATGTTACATGAATTCATGAATTTATCTAACAGAAGAACTCTGCCTAGAAGGCCAGCATCCTGGAGTCGCCTCTTCACTGTTGACGTTGAGACTGGTGTTTTGCAGGTACTATTTAATGAAGCTGCCAGTTGAGGACTTGTGAGGCGTCTGCTTCTCAAACTAGAGACTCTAATGTACTTGTCCTCTTGCTCAGTTGTGCACCGGGGCCTCCCACTCCTCTTTCTATTCTGGTTAGAGCCAGTTTGCACTGTTCTGTGAAGGGAGTAGTACACAGCGTTGTACGAGACCTTCAGTTTCTTGGCAATTTCTCGCATGGAATAGCCTTCATTTCTCAGAACAAGAATAGACTGACGAGTTTCAGAAGAAAGTCCTTTGTTTCTGGCCATTTTGAGCCTGCAATCGAACCCACAAATGCTGATGCTCCGGATACTCAACTAGTCTAAAGAAGGCTAGTGGTTAGAGCCTGTAGAGGTGATACCATCACGGGGAGGCAGGTAGCCTAGTGGTTAGAGCCTGTAGAGGTGATACCATCACAGGGAGGCAGGTAGCCTAGTGGTTAGAGCCTGTAGAGGTGATACCATCACAGGGAGGCAGGTAGCCTAGTGGTTAGAGCCTGTAGAGGTGATACCATCACAGGGAGGCAGGTAGCCTAGTGGTTAGAGTGTTGGACTAGTAACCCAAAGGTTGCAAAATCGAATCCCCGAGCTGAGAAGGTAAAAAAAAGTCTGCCGTTCTGAACGAGGCAGTTAACCCACTGTTCCCTGGTAGGCTGTCATTGAAAATAATAATTTGTTCTTAACTGACTTGCCTAATTAAATAAAGGTCAAATATAAAAATACATATCACAATGTTTTACACGCTCTTAATCATGATAGGACAAAGGTTATAGGTCATCACCCAAACCCTAGATCTAAGGAACTATAGGAATGTTTCTGCCGGTGTGTGATAAGTATGTAACCTTCTGTCAGTGATATAGATAGAAAACCACATGTTGATTTCAGATCGTACCATGTCAACAGAATATAGTTGGAGAAATCACATGTTGATTTCAGATCGTACCATGTCAACAGAATATAGCTAGAAAACCACATGTTGATTTCAGATCGTACCATGTCAACAGAATATAGTTGGAGAAATCACATGTTGATTTCAGATCGTACCATGTCAACAGAATATAGCTAGAAAACCACATGTTGATTTCAGATCGTACCATGTCAACAGAATATAGTTGGAGAAATCACATGTTGATTTCAGATCGTACCATGTCAACAGAATATAGTTGGAGAAATCACATGTTGATTTCAGATCGTACCATGTCAACAGAATATAGCTGGGAAAATCACATGTTGATTTCAGATCGTACCATGTCAACAGAATATAGCTAGAAAACCACATGTTGATTTCAGATCGTACCATGTCAACAGAATATAGCTAGAAAACCACATGTTGATTTCAGATCGTACCATGTCAACAGAATATAGCTAGAAAACCACATGTTGATTTCAGATCGTACCATGTCAACAGAATATAGCTGGGAAAACCACATGTTGATTTCAGATCGTACCATGTCAACAGAATATAGCTAGAAAACCACATGTTGATTTCAGATCGTACCATGTCAACAGAATATAGCTAGAAAACCACATGTTGATTTCAGATCGTACCATGTCAACAGAATATAGCTGGGAAAACCACATGTTGATTTCAGATCGTACCATGTCAACAAGAATATAGCTAGAAAACCACATGTTGATTTCAGATCGTACCATGTCAACAGAATATAGCTGGGAAAACCACATGTTGATTTCAGATCGTACCATGTCAACAAGAATATAGCTAGAAAACCACATGTTGATTTCAGATCGTACCATGTCAACAGAATATAGCTGGGAAAACCACATGTTGATTTCAGATCGTACCATGTCAACAAGAATATATAACCATCTTTTAATTTCTCACCTAATCTATCGCTCGCTGAGGTTGATATAGTAGGGTCATCATGGTTTAGGGCCTGGGCCTATTCACAACTAAATACATGTAAAGTGCCACAATGTCACGTTAGATTGCAACTTTATATAACCAGGTGCTGTTTGAAACATTTTCTGTTCGCCACCTCAGTAAGAAGTGTTTTTTCTTCACACACCTCAGTTCTCTTTATTTTAATACGTCTCATATTATAGCGTTGAGAGGAGCGGGGATGAATGAGAGCGTTTTAGAAGGACAGGTGGGTGTGAAACCCGGTGCGTTGTTGAAACAAACGTAGCACAGAGAGCGCCGTTAAAGAGGAATGTCAACGCGGCGGCTGGGGCGGGAGGAGCAGGAGGATTTGAGCAGATATTAAAAGATGAAAAGGTGCGTGGGACTTTCTCGGCTGCTGCGCTCTCTCTCTCTCTCTCTCTCTCTCTCTCTCGCTTTCTCTCTCTCACTTTCTCTCTCTCTCTCTCTCTCTCTCTCTCTCTCTCTCTCTCTCGTTCTGTCTTTCTCATTCTGTCTCTCTCTCTCTCTCTCTCTCTCTCTCTCTCTCTCTCGTTCTGTCTTTCTCGTTCTGTCTCTCTCTCTCTCTCTCCCTCTCTCTCTCTCTCTCTCTCTCTCTCTCTCTCGTTCTGTCTTTCTCGTTCTGTCTCTCTCTCTCTCTCTCTCTCTCTCTCTCTCTCTCTCGTTCTGTCTTTCTCGTTCTGTCTCTCTCTCTCTCTCTCTCTCTCTCTCTCTCTCTCTCGTTCTGTCTTTCTCGTTCTGTCTCTCTCTCTCTCTCTCTCTCTCTGCCCCCCCTGCATCCGCAGGGAGAATGGAACAGATGTGGGATGATAAACAGAGGAACAACAACAACATCAACAAAAAGAACGAGGGAAAAAACGCATGACATATAAATATGGTGAAATATTTCACTGTTTCAGAATGGGATGGTGAAATATTTCAGTGTTTCAGAATGGGATGGTGAAATATTTCAGCGTTTCAGAATGGGATGGTGAAATATTTCAGTGTTTCAGAATGGGATGGTGAAATATTTCAGTGTTTCAGAATGGGATGGTGAAATATTTCAGTGTTTCAGAATGGGATGGTGAAATATTTCAGTGTTTCAGAATGGGATGGTGAAATATTTCAGTGTTTCAGAATGGGATGGTGAAATATTTCAGTGTTTCAGAATGGGATGGTGAAATATTTCAGTGTTTCAGAATGGGATGGTGAAATATTTCAGTGTTTCAGAATGGGATGGTGAAATATTTCAGTGTTTCAGAATGGGATGGTGAAATATTTCAGTGTTTCAGAATGGGATGGTGAAATAAGGTGTATTAGTGTCCTCAGCTGGAGAAGCAGTTGACTCCTCAAGTCTTCTTCATCATAAAAGTATTCTCCTTGTCATCATCTCTGTTTTCATCATCACTGTCATGAACATCTTTGTTTTCATCATCACTGTCATGAACATCTCCGTTTTATCACTACGGTCATGGACATCTCTGTTTTCATCATCTCTGTTTTCCTCATCACTGTCTTGAACATCTCTGTTTTCATCATCTCTGTTTTATCACTGTCTTGGATATCTCTGTTTTCATCATCTCTGTTTTCATCATCTCGGTTTTCATCATCTCTGTTTTATCACTGTCATGAACATCTCTGTTTTCATCATCTCTGTTTTATCACTGTCATGAACATCTCTGTTTTCATCATCTCTGTTTTATCACTGTCTTGAACATCTCTGTTTCATCATCTCTGTTTTATCACTGTCATGAACATCTCTGTTTCATCATCTCTGTTTTATCACTGTCATGAACATCTCTGTTTCATCATCTCTGTTTTATCACTGTCATGAACATCTCTGTTTTCATCATCTCTGTTTTATCACTGTCATGAACATCTCTGTTTTCATCATCTCTGTTTTATCACTGTCTTGAACATCTCTGTTTCATCATCTCTGTTTTATCACTGTCATGAACATCTCTGTTTCATCATCTCTGTTTTATCACTGTCATGAACATCTCTGTTTCATCATCTCTGTTTTATCACTGTCATGAACATCTCTGTTTTCATCATCTCTGTTTTATCACTGTCATGAACATCTCTGTTTTCATCATCTCTGTTTTATCACTGTCATGAACATCTCTGTTTCATCATCTCTGTTTTATCACTGTCATGAACATCTCTGTTTCATCATCTCTGTTTTATCACTGTCATGAACATCTCTGTTTTCATCATCTCTGTTTTATCACTGTCATGAACATCTCTGTTTCATCATCTCTGTTTTATCACTGTCTTGAACATCTCTGTTTTCATCATCTCTGTCTTGGACATCTCTGTTTTCATCATCACTGTCATAAACATCTCGGTTTTTATCTGCCAGCATAGAAGGGCTGGGAATTGCAAACACACGTCTCACTATCTGTCTGCTCTAGAGAGACGAGAAATAGTGGAGACTTGTTTCGATCAGTCCTGACAACATGTTGCATCACTATTTAATAAGAAGATGGAGAACAAGATATAGGAGGAAATAAATCCCAGAGTTTTGACGCAGGTACAGCCATCCATCTTGCACTAGATAGCAACTATACTTAGAGTTCTAGATCAATATAACATGGCCACATGTGACTGGAGGGAGTCCCCCCCCCCCCTCCCCATCACTACTGAATACATACAGCCTTATTTTGAGTTCGTTTCATGTCATGTTGCTGTCATTAACTTCCTCTTTCAGCGATATCTCCATGTAATCTGTCTGGGTCGAAGAATGAGCCTCCGTTAACCGTTCATTCTGGATGGTTAACGAGCCGTAACCAACGGCTGCAGCACAGCAATCTTCTCCGTGGCACTGGTCAATCAATCAATCAATCAATCAATCAATCAATCAATCGAATTTATAAAGCCCATCTTACATCAGCTGATTTCACAAAGTGCTGTACAGAAACCCAGCCTAAAACCCCAAACAGCAAGCAATGCAGGTGTAGAAGCACGGTGGCTAGGAAAAACTCCCTAGAAAGGCCAGAACCTAGGAAGAAACCTAGAGAGGAACCAGGCTATGTGGGGTGGCCAGTCCTCTTCTGGCTGTGCCGGGTGGAGATTATAACAGAACATGGCCAAGATGTTCAAATGTTCATAAATGACCAGCATGGTCGAATAATAATAAGGCAGAACAGTTGAAACTGGAGCGGCAGCACAGCCAGGTGGACTGGGGACAGCAAGGAGTCATCATGTCAGTTATTCCTGGGGCATGGTCCTAGGGCTCAGGTCCTCCGAGAGAGAGAAAGAAAGAGAGAATTAGAGAGAGCATATGTGGGATGGCCAGTCCTCTTCTGGCTGTGCCAGGTGAAGATTATAACAGAACATGGCCAAGATGTTCAAATGTTCATAGATGACCAGCATGGTCCAATAATAATAATCACAGTGGATGTCGAGGGTGCAACAGGTCAGTCAGTACCTCAGGAGTAAAATGGTCAGATTTCATTCCTCTTAGTCATGTTATTAACCAATAGGTGCCCTTCTTTGTGAATCTATGTTTAAATGCACTGCTGGACTGAGGGACCTTACAGATAATTGTATGTGTGGGGTACAGAGATGAGGGACCTTACAGATAATTGTAGGTGTGGGGTACAGAGATGAGGGACCTTACAGATAATTGTATGTGTGGGGTACAGAGATGAGGGACCTTACAGATAATTGTATGTGTGGGATACAGAGATGAGGGACCTTACAGATAATTGTATGTGTGGGGTACAGAGATGAGGGACCTTACAGATAATTGTATGTGTGGGGTACAGAGATGAGGGACCTTACAGATAATTGTATGTGTGGGGTACAGAGATGAGGGACCTTACAGATAATTGTATGTGTGAGGTACAGAGATGAGGGACCTGACAGATAATTGTATGTGTGGGGAACAGAGATGAGGGACCTTACAGATAATTGTATGTGTGGGGTACAGAGATGAGGGACCTTACAGATAATTGTATGTGTGGGGTAGAGAGATGAGGGACATTACAGATAATTGTATGTGTGAGGTACAGAGATGAGGGACATTACAGATAATTGTATGTGTGGGGTACAGAGATGAGGGACCTTACAGATAATTGTATGTGTGGGGTACAGAGATGAGGGACCTTACAGATAATTGTATGTGTGGGGTAGAGAGATGAGGGACATTACAGATAATTGTATGTGTGGGGTAGAGAGATGAGGGACATTACAGATAATTGTATGTGTGAGGTACAGAGATGAGGGACCTTACAGATAATTGTATGTGTGGGGTACAGAGATGAGGGACCTTACAGATAATTGTAGGTGTGGGGTAGAGAGATGAGGGACCTTACAGATAATTGTATGTGTGGGGTACAGAGATGAGGGACCTTACAGATAATTGTATGTGTGGGGTACAGAGATGAGGGACCTTACAGATAATTGTATGTGTGGGGTACAGAGATGAGGGACCTTACAGATAATTGTAGGTGTGGGGTAGAGAGATGAGGGACCTTACAGATAATTGTATGTGTGGGGTACAGAGATGAGGGACCTTACAGATAATTGTAGGTGTGGGGTAGAGAGATGAGGGACCTTACAGATAATTGTATGTGTGGGGTAGAGAGATGAGGGACCTTACAGATAATTGTATGTGTGGGGTACAGAGATGAGGGACCTTACAGATAATTGTATGTGTGGGGAACAGAGATGAGGGACCTTACAGATAATTGTATGTGTGGGGTACAGAGATGAGGGACCTTACAGATAATTGTATGTGTGGGGTACAGAGATGAGGGACCTTACAGATAATTGTATGTGTGGGGTACAGAGATGAGGGACCTTACAGATAATTGTATGTGTGGGGTACAGAGATGAGGGACATTACAGATAATTGTATGTGTGGGGTACAGGGATGAGGGACCTTACAGATAATTGTATGTGTGGGGTACAGAGATGAGGGACCTTACAGATAATTGTATGTGTGGGGTACAGAGATGAGGGACCTTACAGATAATTGTATGTGTGGGGTACAGAGATGAGGGACCTTACAGATAATTGTATGTGTGGGGTACAGAGATGAGGGACCTTACAGATAATTATATGTGTGGGGTACAGAGATGAGGGACCTTACAGATAATTGTATGTGTGGGGTACAGAGATGAGGTAGTCATTCAAAAAGAATGTTGAACACTATTATTGAACAGAGTGAGTCCATGCAACTTATTATGTGACTCGTTAAGCACATTTTTACTCCTGAACTTATTTAGGCTTGACATAACAAAGGGGTTGAGTACTTAATGACTCAAGATATTTCAACTTTGCATTTTTTATTATTTTGTCAAAATGTCAAAAAACATAATTCCACTTTGACGTTATGGGGTATTGTGTGTAGATCAGTGACACAACATCTTCATTGAATCTATTTTAAATTCAGGCTGTAACACAACAAAATGTGGATAGGATCAAGGGGTGTGAATGCGTTTTGAAGGCAGAGTATAAGCTAAGCTGTGGGACAGTATGATCATGGTGAATAGCATGGTGAATAGCATGGTGAATAGCATGGTGAATAGCATGGTGAATAGCATGGTGAATAGCAGGGTGAATAGCAGGGTGAATAGCATGGTGAATAGCATGGTGAATAGCAGGGTGAATAGCATGGTGAAGAGCATGGTGAATAGCAGGGTGAATAGCATGGTGAATAGTATGGTGAATAGCATGGTGAAGAGCATGGTGAAGAGCATGGTGAATAGCAGGGTGAATAGCATGGTGAATAGCATGGTGAATAGCATGGTGAATAGCATGATGAATAGCATGGTGAATAGCATGGTGAATAGCATGGTGAATAGCATGGTGAATAGCATGGTGAATAGCAGGGTGAATAGCAGGGTGGATAGCAGGGTGGATAGCAGGGTGAATAGCATGGTGAATAGCATGGTGAATAGCAGGGTGAATAGCATGGTGAATAGCATGGTGAATAGCAGGGTGAATAGCAGGGTGAATAGCATGGTGAATAGCATGGTGAATAGCAGGGTGAATAGCAGGGTGGATAGCAGGGTGGATAGCAGGGTGAATAGCATGGTGAATAGCATGGTGAATAGCAGGGTGAATAGCATGGTGAATAGCATGGTGAATAGCATGGTGAATAGCAGGGTGAATAGCAGGGTGAATAGCATGGTGAATAGCATCTTTACACACTGAAACCAATGTCTGCTTCCGTTTGATTGGTGACAACGTGTCAACCACTCACGTCGTCCTCCGGTCAAAAACTATGAGTTTGACCTGATCTTAACTCTTCCTCTACAGAACCACGTTGACCAGGGACTTAACCCATCTTAACTCTTCCTCTGCAGAACCACGTCGGCCAGGGACTTAACCCGTCTTAACTCTTCCTCTGCAGAACCACGTCGACCAGGGACTTAACCCGTCTTAACTCTGCAGAACCACGTCGACCAGGGACTTAACCCGTCTTAACTCTTCCTCTGCAGAACCACGTCGACCAGGGACTTAACCCATCTTAACTCTGCAGAACCACGTCGACCAGGGACTTAACCCGTCTTAACTCTTCCTCTGCAGAACCACGTCGACCAGGGACTTAACCCATCTTAACTCTGCAGAACCACGTCGACCAGGGACTTAACCCGTCTTAACTCTTCCTCTGCAGAACCACGTCAACCAGGGACTTAACCCGTCTTAACTCTTCCTCTGCAGAACTACGTCGACCAGGGACTTAACCCATCTTAAGTCTGCAGAACCACGTCGACCAGGGACTTAACCCGTCTTAACTCTTCCTCTGCAGAACCACGTCGACCAGGGACTTAACCCATCTTAACTCTTCCTCTGCAGAACTACGTCGACCAGGGACTTAACCCGTCTTAACTCTGCAGAACCACGTCGACCAGGGACTTAACCCGTCTTAACTCTGCAGAACCAATATGCCTGTTGCTTACGTAAGCTGAAGACTATACCCTGACCTTGTTCTCCCTCTTCTTCCTCCTCTTCCTCATCCTCCTCCTCATCCTCTGTAGAACCATGTGGACCACCGAAGGCGAGGTTCAGGTGACAGGGCGGATGGAGACCACCCCTGCCATGGGCGTCCCTAGTATCTCTGTTTCCCAGCAACAGGCCCCTAAGAAGTTTGCCCCTGTGGTTGCCCCCAAACCTAAGTTCAACCCGTACAAGGACCCCACTGACCTTGCAGGAGGTAAGAGGGGACGCAAGTGACGCAAGAAGGGTGCATGTATTGCAGACGAAACTGAAGTGTTTGTTGGCCACAATTGTATGGACTTGACAAAGTCTTGCGTTAGAATGATGAAAACAGACTCCTATCCAGGGGGCTTTAACCTCCTCTATAGTCCCAGTACTGACTCCTATCCAGGGGGTTTTAACCTCCTCTATAGCCCCAGTACTGACTCCTATAGGGGGCTTTAACCTCCTCTATAGCCCCAGTACTGACTCCTATCCAGGGGGTTTTAACCTCCTCTATAGCACCAGTACTGACTCCTATCCAGGGGGTTTTAACCTCCTCTATAGCACCAGTACTGACTCCTATAGGGGGCTTTAACCTCCTCTATAGTCCCAGTACTGACTCCTATCCAGGGGGCTTTAACCTCCTCTATAGCACCAGTACTGACTCCTATCCAGGGGGCTTTAACCTCCTCTATAGTCCCAGTACTGACTCCTATCC
>NC_048565.1:3372926-3392926 GCF_013265735.2 Oncorhynchus mykiss | reverse complement strand
AAGAACCCTGGTTCAGGTTTTGGGGTAAAGAACCCTGGTTCAGGTTTAGGGGTAAAGAACCCTGGTTCAGGTTTTGGGGTAAAGAACCCTGGTTTGGGGTAAAGAACCCTGGTTCAGGGTTTGGGGTAAAGAACCCTGGTTCAGGGTTTGGGGTAAAGATGGGGTAAAGAACCCTGGTTCAGGTTTTGTGGTAAAGAACCCTGGTTCAGGTTTTGGGGTAAAGAACCCTGGTTCAGGTTTTGGGGTAAAGAACCCTGGTTTGGGGTAAAGAACCCTGGTTCAGGATTTGGGGTAAAGAACCCTGGTTCAGGGTTTGGGGTAAAGATGGGGTAAAGAACCCTGGTTCAGGGTTTGGGGTAAAGAACCCTGGTTCAGGGTTTGGGGTAAAGAACCCTGGTTCTGGTTTTGAGGGTAAAGAACCCTGGTTCAGGTTTTGAGGGTAAAGAACCCTGGTTCAGGTTTTGAGGGTAAAGAACCCTGGTTCAGGTTTTGAGGGTAAAGAACCCTGGTTTGGGGTAAAGAACCCTGGTTCAGGGTTTGGGGTAAAGAACCCTGGTTCAGGGTTTGGGGTAAAGATGGGGTAAAGAACCCTGGTTCAGGGTTTGGGGTAAAGAACCCTGGTTCAGGGTTTGGGGTAAAGAACCCTGGTTCAGGTTTTGAGGGTAAAGAACCCTGGTTCAGGTTTTGAGGGTAAAGAACCCTGGTTCAGTTTTTGTTTGAACATTTCAAGAAGGAGGGGTGCCAGTTTGGCAGAACACTTCTTGAAGAATTCGATTGGGTAGTCATCTGGGCCAGGGTTTTTCCCACTGTGCATCGCTGTGATTGAATTGAAAATCGCCTATAACTGCAAAGATTGACCACTTTCCTCTGTCCTCTCTCTACTAATGATAGGAGTTTGCGAATTATCAAAAAAAAAAGTATTCATGATTGAATTGTCTTCAGGTGATTCTGGTGTGTAACATGTTTTGCAAGTATTATTGATTGAAGTGGGATTAACCGCTAAAACACGCGAGGTAGTGTACACTTTGAGGAAATGATTTAGCTTCTAAAAACAATTTGAAGTGTTTCCCACAGTGTAGATGGAGAGATCGAATCTGTTTCATTTATCTCAGTAAAGATGTTTGTTGGATAAAACGGTGCATAAGGAATTCGAAAGTAACAATGATGTTTTTAAAGTCTCCATGGAGTGGGATCTGTACGATTCAACGAGACGTGGAGGAGGAGAATGATCACTAACAACAAGGGAAGTATTCTAGTTACTCAATAGAATGAGAGGTGGAGTGACAGAGGAGAATGATCACTAACAACAAGGGAAGTATTCTAGTTACTCACTAGCGGGAAGAAGGGCTTTATCTACGAAGAAGTAGTCTATTCTAGAATAGGAGTGGTGCACATGTGAAAAGAAAGAAAATCATTTGTTACCGGGGATAGAGGAACTTCCACACTACACATCCTGCCTGGCTCATAATGCATATTTAACTCTGGACATTTCTGAGGGAAGATAATGATCTGGGGTTTGAACGACCCACACCAATTCAAGTCGCCTCCAAAAAATGGCGTGAGTTGAGATAGGGCTGTAAAGAAATACGTTTGTTAATAAACTCAACATCGTCCCAATTGGGAGCGTAAACACTTAGTAGCAAAACAGAGAAATAGAGAAGCAGATACCCAAACCAAACGGCCTTGTGGGTCAGAGATGGTCAGCAGTTGGAATAAAGAGGAAAACCCCGCATAAGACCACCACCAAGACCACTCCTGTGACAAATTAAAAGGCACTGAAAAGTTAACCAAAATACTTTTGAAGAAAAGTATTTAATATTGAAATGAATAATGAAGGCAAAAAAACGTCCCCGTCTCATCTCGTCCCACCCCCGTCCCCCCTTGGAGACACCAGCTTGTCTGCTCACTCAAACCCACAGTTTGGAGAGGTGTGAGGCCATTTGGAGACACCAGCTTGTCTGCTCACTCAAACCCACAGTTTGGAGAGGTGTGGGGCCACTTGGAGACACCAGCTTGTCTGCTCACTCAAACCCACAGTTTGGAGAGGTGTGGGGCCACTTGGAGACACCAGCTTGTCTGCTCACTCAAACCCACAGTCTAGAGAGGTGTGGGGGCCACTTGGAGACACCAGCTTGTCTGCTCACTCAAACCCACAGTCTGGAGAGGTGTGGGGCCACTTGGAGACACCAGCTTGTCTGCTCACTCAAACCCTTATCATTTGTATGTCTTATGTTCCTATTTTTATAGTCTGATCATGTTACTAAATGTTTTCAGAGTATTTTCAGATTTGGTTAACAACAAGGGGGAGGGGGAGGTCCTTCAGGAAGCCTGACTGTGTCTCTGTCTCTTTCTGCTACGGCCTCCTGGGGCTTTGTGGTTCTCACTTCTGCTAATGCTTCTACTAACATTAATGCTATTGGGTGATAAACATGGTCAACCAGAAGTATCCCCTTTCCTTTTCAGATGTATAAACTCAGACTGCGTCAGACAGCCTTGCATAATATCTATATTTTCACTCAGACCGCACGGTAACATCTCATAACAGGAATTCCCACAGATGCATAAGCACACACACACACACACACACACACACACACACACACACACACACACACACACACACACACACTCTGATAGCACTAGCGTGCTTGAAACATTCGTTCCGTTTCTGAATATCTCTCTCTTGCAGTCAAATGTTATTCTGTCTATGGTTTCTTCTCTCGTTTAGTGGTTTAGTGTTCATTGAGCTGAAAATCAGATTCCACTAAGAATGGAGAGGCCTTGCCCTCGAGTTAAGTCAACTTCATTAAGCCTCTACATTACAGAGTATAACCCCTACATTACAGGGATATAACCCCTACGTTACAGGGATATAACCCCTACATTACAGGGATATAACCTCTACATTACAGGGATATAACTCCTACATTACAGGGATATAACCCCTACATTACAGGGATATAACTCCTACATTACAGGGATATAACCCCTACATTACAGGGATATAACCCCTACATTACAGGGATATAACTCCTACATTACAGGGATATAACCCCTACATTACAGGGATATAACTCCTACATTACAGGGATATAACCCCTACATTACAGGGATATAACCCCTACATTACAGGGATATAACCCCTACATTACAGGGATATAACTCCTACATTACAGGGATATAACTCCTACATTACAGGGTATAACCCCTACATTACAGGGATATAACCCCTACATTACAGGGATATAACCCCTACATTACAGGGATATAACCCCTACATTACAGGGATATAACCCCTACATTACAGGGATATAACCCCTACATTACAGGGATATAACCCCTACATTACAGGGATATAACCCCTACATTACAGGGATATAACCCCTACATTACAGGGATATAACCCCTACATTACAGGGATATAACTCCTACATTACAGGGTATAACCCCTACATTACAGGGATATAACCCCTACATTACAGGGATATAACCCCTACATTACAGGGATATAACCCCTACATTGGAGGGATATAACCCCTACATTACAGGGATATAACCCCTACATTACAGGGATATAACCCCATACATTACAGGGATATAACCCCATACATTACAGGGATATAACCCCTACATTACAGGGATATAACCCCTACATTACAGGGATATAACCCCTACATTACAGGGATATAACCCCTACATTACAGGGATATAACCCCTACATTACAGGGATATAACCCTTACATTACAGGGATTTGTTCTGTATAATTCACAGTGTTAATGTAAGGGTAATGAGGTTCTGTATAATTCACAGTGTTAATTTGCTGTTCTGAACTGTGAGGTATGTTTGAACCAGGCAAAATAGAACTTTCAAATCGTCAGGATTATTTTAATTTTAACAACAACAGAAACTTAAAAATATGGCCTTACGGGACACTCCTATAGCAATCAAACTACTAACTATGTCTCTCCAGAGGACAAACGTAGGCGTTTTATAAGTTGACTTGGGCCAATCGATGTAGTCAGCGTTGAATTCCACGAAGCCTGGTCTCCGTTGGTGGAGTTCATTAGACACTTCCTGTCAGTTGAGTTTAGTCAGCTGGGATATGTGAATCATTTATTATTGTTGTTCATTTCACCTTTATTTAACCGGTTAGGCTTGTCACATTCACATCCAGATGCTGTATCTCCAACGTCATGCAAATGCAGCTGACTTAAGAGCATCCTCACCTGCTGATTGGTCGTTTTTTTTTTAGACTTCAACCAACTAGAGCATTAAATAATACAATCAGTTGAAACAAGTGAAAACAGGAACTTGATCGTCCAGCTGATAACAACAGAAATTACCCAAAACAAAAGAAAAAGTAAGACAGCACCTAATTTCCATAGTCTCCTGACAATAGGTGGCTGAATCCCGACTCGGACTGATGTACCCTGATACTCTGTTACATGGCACCCTATATTCCCACTACTGCAATAGGGGCTCTGGTTAAAAGTAGTGCACTATATAGGGAATAGGGTGCCGTTTGGGGACACCCCCTAGATGGGATGCTCTGCTGTCAGTGCGTTTGATAGCCATCTCATTTTCATACCCAGTGTCGTTGAGTTCATACATTGGAGAATGTAACCTTGTTTGAAGGACGCAGGAAACAATGTCGTTTAAAAAAGATATATATTATTTAGATTTTAATAGGCTGAAGGATTTTGATTATCGTTGTAGTATTTTATGTTTTGATGTCATTTTTCATGTTGACATCGTCAATGGTTGTTGGTCAAATAGTCATTTGCCACAAATAGAAATATGCAGGGAGACACTGACCTTTCAGAGGTCAAAAAAAAAACGTATCTCTCTTTTGTTTTACTTTGTAAAAAATGTTTGCTCAATAGTGCCTATTTGGTAACCTACAGTAGGAGAGGTTATACTCTTTACAGTAGGAGAGGTTATACTCTTTACAACAGGAGAGGTTATACTCTTTACAACAGGAGAGGTTATACTCTTTACAACAGGAGAGGTTATACTCTTTACAACAGGAGAGGTTATACTCTTTACAACAGGAGAGGTTATACTCTTTACAACAGGAGAGGTTATACTCTTTACAACAGGAGAGGTTATACTCTTTACAACAGGAGAGGTTATACTCTTTACAACAGGAGAGGTTATACTCTTTACAACAGGAGAGGTTATACTCTTTACAACAGGAGAGGTTATACTCTTTACAACAGGAGAGGTTATACTCTTTACAACAGGAGAGGTTATACTCTTTACAACAGGAGAGGTTATACTCTTTACAACAGGAGAGGTTATACTCTTTACAACAGGAGAGGTTATACTCTTTACAGTAGGAGAGGTTATACTCTTTACAACAGGAGAGGTTATACTCTTTACAACAGGAGAGGTTATACTCTTTACAACAGGAGAGGTTATACTCTTTACAACAGGAGAGGTTATACTCTTTACAACAGGAGAGGTTATACTCTTTACAACAGGAGAGGTTATACTCTTTACAACAGGAGAGGTTATACTCTTTACAACAGGAGAGGTTATACTCTTTACAACAGGAGAGGTTATACTCTTTACAACAGGAGAGGTTATACTCTTTACAACAGGAGAGGTTATACTCTTTACAACAGGAGAGGTTATACTCTTTACAACAGGAGAGATTATACTCTTTACAACAGGAGAGGTTATACTCTTTACAACAGGAGAGGTTATACTCTTTACAGTAGGAGAGGTTATACTCTTTACAGTAGGAGAGGTTATACTCTTTACAACAGGAGAGGTTATACTCTTTACAACAGGAGAGGTTATACTCTTTACAACAGGAGAGGTTATACTCTTTACAACAGGAGAGGTTATACTCTTTACAACAGGAGAGGTTATACTCTTTACAACAGGAGAGGTTATACTCTTTACAACAGGAGAGGTTATACTCTTTACAACAGGAGAGGTTATACTCTTTACAACAGGAGAGGTTATACTCTTTACAACAGGAGAGGTTATACTCTTTGCAGTAGGAGAGGTTATACTCTTTACAACAGGAGAGGTTATACTCTTTACAACAGGAGAGGTTATACTCTTTACAACAGGAGAGGTTATACTCTTTACAACAGGAGAGATTATACTCTTTACAACAGGAGAGGTTATGCTCTTTACAACAGGAGAGGTTATACTCTTTACAACAGGAGAGGTTATACTCTTTACAACAGGAGAGGTTATACTCTTTACAACAGGAGAGGTTATACTCTTTACAACAGGAGAGGTTACTCTTTACAACAGGAGAGGTTATACTCTTTACAACAGGAGAGGTTATACTCTTTACAACAGGAGAGGTTATACTCTTTACAACAGGAGAGGTTATACTCTTTACAACAGGAGAGGTTATACTCTTTACAACAGGAGAGGTTATACTCTTTACAACAGGATAGGTTATACTCTTTACAACAGGAGAGGTTATACTCTTTACAACAGGAGAGGTTATACTCTTTACAACAGGAGAGATTATACTCTTTACAACAGGAGAGGTTATACTCTTTACAACAGGAGAGGTTATACTCTTTACAACAGGAGAGGTTATACTCTTTTCAGTAGGAGAGGTTATACTCTTTACAACAGGAGAGGTTATACTCTTTACAACAGGAGAGGTTATACTCTTTACAACAGGAGAGGTTATACTCTTTACAACAGGAGAGGTTATACTCTTTACAACAGGAGAGGTTATACTCTTTACAACAGGAGAGGTTATACTCTTTACAACAGGAGAGGTTATACTCTTTACAACAGGAGAGGTTATACTCTTTACAACAGGAGAGGTTATACTCTTTACAACAGGAGAGGTTATACTCTTTACAACAGGAGAGGTTATACTCTTTACAACAGGAGAGGTTATACTCTTTACAACAGGAGAGGTTATACTCTTTACAACAGGAGAGGTTATACTCTTTACAGTAGGAGAGGTTATACTCTTTACAGTAGGAGAGGTTATACTCTTTACAACAGGAGAGGTTATACTCTTTTCAACAGGAGAGGTTATACTCTTTACAACAGGAGAGGTTATACTCTTTACAACAGGAGAGGTTATACTCTTTACAACAGGAGAGGTTATACTCTTTACAGTAGGAGAGGTTATACTCTTTACAACAGGAGAGGTTATACTCTTTACAACAGGAGAGGTTATACTCTTTACAACAGGAGAGGTTATACTCTTTACAGTAGGAGAGGTTATACTCTTTACAACAGGAGAGGTTATACTCTTTACAACAGGAGAGGTTATACTCTTTACAGTAGGAGAGGTTATACTCTTTACAGTAGGAGAGGTTATACTCTTTACAGTAGGAGAGGTTATACTCTTTACAACAGGAGAGGTTATACTCTTTACAACAGGAGAGGTTATACTCTTTACAACAGGAGAGGTTATACTCTTTACAACAGGAGAGGTTATACTCTTTACAGTAGGAGAGGTTATACTCTTTACAGTAGGAGAGGTTATACTCTTTACAACAGGAGAGGTTATACTCTTTACAACAGGAGAGGTTATACTCTTTACAACAGGAGAGGTTATACTCTTTACAACAGGAGAGGTTATACTCTTTACAACAGGAGAGGTTATACTCTTTACAACAGGAGAGGTTATACTCTTTACAACAGGAGAGGTTATACTCTTTACAACAGGAGAGGTTATACTCTTTACAACAGGAGAGGTTATACTCTTTACAACAGGAGAGATTATACTCTTTACAGTAGGAGAGGTTATACTCTTTACAACAGGAGAGATTATACTCTTTACAACAGGAGAGGTTATACTCTTTACAGTAGGAGAGGTTATACTCTTTACAACAGGAGAGGTTATACTCTTTACAACAGGAGAGGTTATACTCTTTACAACAGGAGAGGTTATACTCTTTACAGTAGGAGAGGTTATACTCTTTACAACAGGAGAGGTTATACTCTTTACAGTAGGAGAGGTTATACTCTTTACAACAGGAGAGGTTATACTCTTTACAACAGGAGAGGTTATACTCTTTACAACAGGAGAGGTTATACTCTTTACAGTAGGAGAGGTTATACTCTTTACAACAGGAGAGGTTATACTCTTTACAACAGGAGAGGTTATACTCTTTACAACAGGAGAGGTTATACTCTTTTCAGTAGGAGAGGTTATACTCTTTACAACAGGAGAGGTTATACTCTTTACAACAGGAGAGGTTATACTCTTTACAACAGGAGAGGTTATACTCTTTACAGTAGGAGAGGTTATACTCTTTACAGTAGGAGAGGTTATACTCTTTACAACAGGAGAGGTTATACTCTTTTCAGTAGGAGAGGTTATACTCTTTACAACAGGAGAGGTTATACTCTTTACAACAGGAGAGATTATACTCTTTACAACAGGAGAGGTTATACTCTTTACAACAGGAGAGGTTATACTCTTTTCAGTAGGAGAGGTTATACTCTTTACAACAGGAGAGGTTATACTCTTTACAGTAGGAGAGGTTATACTCTTTACAACAGGAGAGATTATACTCTTTACAGTAGGAGAGGTTATACTCTTTACAACAGGAGAGGTTATACTCTTTACAACAGGAGAGGTTATACTCTTTACAACAGGAGAGGTTATACTCTTTACAACAGGAGAGGTTATACTCTTTACAACAGGAGAGGTTATACTCTTTACAACAGGAGAGGTTATACTCTTTACAACAGGAGAGGTTATACTCTTTACAGTAGGAGAGGTTATACTCTTTACAACAGGAGAGGTTATACTCTTTACAACAGGAGAGGTTATACTCTTTTCAGTAGGAGAGGTTATACTCTTTACAACAGGAGAGGTTATACTCTTTACAACAGGAGAGGTTATACTCTTTACAGTAGGAGAGGTTATACTCTTTACAACAGGAGAGGTTATACTCTTTACAGTAGGAGAGGTTATACTCTTTACAACAGGAGAGGTTATACTCTTTACAGTAGGAGAGGTTATACTCTTTACAACAGGAGAGGTTATACTCTTTACAACAGGAGAGGTTATACTCTTTACAACAGGAGAGGTTATACTCTTTTCAGTAGGAGAGGTTATACTCTTTACAACAGGAGAGGTTATACTCTTTACAACAGGAGAGGTTATACTCTTTACAACAGGAGAGGTTATACTCTTTACAGTAGGAGAGGTTATAGTCTTTACAACAGGAGAGGTTATACTCTTTACAACAGGAGAGGTTATACTCTTTACAACAGGAGAGGTTATACTCTTTACAACAGGAGAGGTTATACTCTTTACAACAGGAGAGGTTATACTCTTTACAGTAGGAGAGGTTATACTCTTTACAGTAGGAGAGGTTATACTCTTTACAGTAGGAGAGGTTATACTCTTTACAACAGGAGAGGTTATACTCTTTACAACAGGAGAGGTTATACTCTTTACAGTAGGAGAGGTTATACTCTTTACAACAGGAGAGGTTATACTCTTTACAGTAGGAGAGGTTATACTCTTTACAGTAGGAGAGGTTATACTCTTTACAGTAGGAGAGGTTATACTCTTTACAACAGGAGAGGTTATACTCTTTACAACAGGAGAGGTTATACTCTTTACAACAGGAGAGGTTATACTCTTTACAACAGGAGAGGTTATACTCTTTTCAGTAGGAGAGGTTATACTCTTTACAACAGGAGAGGTTATACTCTTTACAACAGGAGAGGTTATACTCTTTACAACAGGAGAGGTTATACTCTTTACAACAGGAGAGGTTATACTCTTTTCAGTAGGAGAGGTTATACTCTTTACAACAGGAGAGGTTATACTCTTTACAACAGGAGAGGTTATACTCTTTACAACAGGAGAGGTTATACTCTTTACAGTAGGAGAGGTTATACTCTTTACAACAGGAGAGGTTATACTCTTTACAACAGGAGAGGTTATACTCTTTACAACAGGAGAGGTTATACTCTTTACAACAGGAGAGGTTATACTCTTTTCAGTAGGAGAGGTTATACTCTTTACAACAGGAGAGGTTATACTCTTTACAACAGGAGAGGTTATACTCTTTACAACAGGAGAGATTATACTCTTTTCAGAAGGAGCCATTTGCTTTTCTATCCTGTATTTTCTCACGATTTTATATATATATATATATATATATATATTATTATTATTTTTTTATTCGGCAAAAGACCTGTTTTGTGTGCATGCTGTTTTTTCTGACAGCCTATTTGCAGCGCGTTCTTGACTCTTAGCTAATGATTGTCATGCACACAATCCACAGCTAGGCAGTTTAAAAAAAACAAACGGGATGTCCTGATTCTCTGAGGCTAAATTACAGGCCTAGTCGTAGTGTAGTAGGCTATTCTGAATGAGTTCCTTTTTGAACAGACAGCAGTAATTATGTAACTCTGTAATGTAACGTATCTACATTTGCACGGCTCTGGTTCTATACGGGAATATGTGATGAAGTGCTGTAGTTTCTATGTCAGTCTCTTCTATGCTAGAACCTCGGGTGAGATGCTGTAGTTTCTATGTCAGTCTCTTCTATGCTAGAACCTCGGGTGAGGTGTTGTAGTTTCTATGTCAGTGTCTTCTATGCTAGATCTCGGGTGAGGTGCTGTAGTTTCTATGTCAGTGTCTTCTATGCTAGATCTCGGGTGAGGTGCTGTAGTTTCTATGTCAGTCTCTTCTATGCTAGAACCTCAGGTGAGGTGCTGTAGTTTCTATGTCAGTCTCTTCTATGCTAGAACCTCGGGTGAGATGCTGTAGTTTCTATGTCAGTCTCTTCTATATGCTAGAACCTCGGGTGAGGTGTTGTAGTTTCTATGTCAGTGTCTTCTATGCTAGATCTCGGGTGAGGTGCTGTAGTTTCTATGTCAGTCTCTTCTATGCTAGAACCTCGGGTGAGGTGCTGTAGTTTCTATGTCAGTCTCTTCTATGCTAGAACCTCGGGTGAGATGCTGTAGTTTCTATGTCAGTCTCTTCTATATGCTAGAACCTCGGGTGAGGTGTTGTAGTTTCTATGTCAGTGTCTTCTATGCTAGATCTCGGGTGAGGTGCTGTAGTTTCTATGTCAGTCTCTTCTATGCTAGAACCTCAGGTGAGGTGCTGTAGTTTCTATGTCAGTCTCTTCTATGCTAGAACCTCGGGTGAGATGCTGTAGTTTCTATGTCAGTCTCTTCTATATGCTAGAACCTCGGGTGAGATGCTGTAGTGTCTATGTCAGTCTCTTCTATGCTAGAACCTCGGGTGAGATGCTGTAGTTTCTATGTCAGTCTCTTCTATGCTAGAATCTCGGGTGAGATGCTGTAGTTTCTATGTCAGTCTCTTCTATGCTAGAACCTCGGGTGAGATGCTGTAGTTTCTATGTCAGTCTCTTCTATGCTAGAACCTCGGGTGAGATGCTGTAGTTTCTATGTCAGTCTCTTCTATGCTAGAACCTCGGGTGAGGTGCTGTAGTTTCTATGTCAGTCTCTTCTATGCTAGAACCTCGGGTGAGGTGCTGTAGTTTCTATGTCAGTCTCTTCTATGCTAGAACCTCGGGTGAGGTGCTGTAGTTTCTATGTCAGATGTTTGTTTTTCTTGGAGAAGTGATACACTTATCTTCAGATCTATAAAATGTCCGCCACAACAACTAAATTAGTTTTCTTTACCTCTTGAACATATACACCTGTTCTTTCCATGACATAGACTGACCAGGTGAAATATATGATCGCTTATTGATATCACTTGTTAAATCCACTTCAATCAGTGTAGATGAAGGGGAGGAGACGGGTTAAAGAAGGATTTTTAAGCCTTGAGATAATTGAGACATGGTTTGTGTCTGTGTGCCATTCAGAGGGTGAAAGGGCAAAACAAAATATTTAAGGGCCTTTGAACGGGGGTACGGTAGTAGGTGCCAGAAGCACCGGTTTGTGTCGAGAATTACAACGCTGCTGTGATTTTCACACTCAATAGTTCCCCGTGTGAATTAAGAATGGTCCACCACCTAATCGACATGCAGCAAAGTTGACACAACCTCGGGAAGCATTGGAGTCAACATGGACCAGCATCCCTGTGGAAGGCTTTCAACACCATGTAGAGTCAACATGGACCAGCATCCCTGTGGAAGGCTTTCAACACTATGTATAGTCAACATGGACCAGCATCCCTGTGGAAGGCTTTCAACAACATGTAGAGTCAACATGGACCAGCATCCCTGTGGAAGGCTTTCAACACCATGTAGAGTCAACATGGATCAGCATCCCTGTGGAAGGCTTTCAACACCATGTAGAGTCAACATGGACCAGCATCCCTGTGGAAGGCTTTCAACACCATGTAGAGTCAACATGGACCAGCATCCCTGTGGAAGGCTTTCAACAACATGTAGAGTCAACATGGACCAGCATCCCTGTGGAAGGCTTTCAACACTATGTATAGTCAACATGGACCAGCATCCCTGTGGAAGGCTTTCAACAACATGTAGAGTCAACATGGACCAGCATCCCTGTGGAAGGCTTTCAACACCATGTAGAGTCAACATGGATCAGCATCCCTGTGGAAGGCTTTCAACACCATGTAGAGTCAACATGGACCAGCATCCCTGTGGAAGGCTTTCAACAACATGTAGAGTCAACATGGACCAGCATCCCTGTGGAAGGCTTTCAACAACATGTAGAGTCAACATGGACCAGCATCCCTGTGGAAGGCTTTCAACACCATGTAGAGTCAACATGGACCAGCATCCCTGTGGAAGGCTTTCAACACCATGTAGAGTCAACATGGACCAGCATCCCTGTGGAAGGCTTTCAACACCATGTAGATGTATGATTAGTAAACCCTTTACACACCTGGGCCTCAGCTGTTGATTAGTAAACCCTTTACACACCTGGGCCTCAGCTGTTGATTAGTAAACCCTTTACACACCTGGGCCTCAGCTGTTGATTAGTAAACCCTTTACACACCTGGGCCTCAGCTGTTGATTAGTAAACCCTTTACACACCTGGGCCTCAGCTGTTGATTAGTAAACCCTTTACACACCTGGGCCTCAGCTGTTGATTAGTAAACCCTTTACACACCTGGGTCTCAGCTGTTGATTAGTAAACCCTTTACACACCTGGGCCTCAGCTGTTGATTAATAAACCCTTTACACACCTGGGCCTCAGCTGTTGATTGGTAAACCCTTTACACACCTGGGCCTCAGCTGTTGATTGGTAAACCCTTTGCACACCTGGGCCTCAGCTGTTGATTAGTAAACCCTTTACACACCTGGGCCTCAGCTGTTGATTGGTAAACCCTTTGCACACCTGGGCCTCAGCTGTTGATTAGTAAACCCTTTACACACCTGGGCCTCAGCTGATGCGATCACCTTTCAGAGAGCAGCAAATCATATATAATTTTATTCATCCCATGTTTCGTAAGCAACAGTTGTGGACAAATGTTTTATATTTATTTTATTTCACCTTTATTTAACCAGGTAGGCCAGTTGAGAACACCTTTATTTAACCAGGTAGGCCAGTTGAGAACACCTTTATTTAACCAGGTAGGCTAGTTGAGAACACCTTTATTTAACCAGGTAGGCCAGTTGAGAACACCTTTATTTAACCAGGTAGGCCAGTTGAGAACACCTTTATTTAACCAGGTAGGCCAGTTGAGAACACCTTTATTTAACCAGGTAGGCCAGTTGAGAACACCTTTATTTAACCAGGTAGGCTAGTTGAGAACACCTTTATTTAACCAGGTAGGCCAGTTGAGAACATCTTTATTTAACCAGGTAGGCCAGTTGAGAACAAGTTCTCATTTACAACTGCAACTTGGCCAAGATAAAGCATAGCAGTGTGACACAGACAACAACACAGAGTTACACATGGAGTAAACAACAACACAGAGTTACACATGGAGTAAACAATAAACACTAAACAGTGAAACGCTTACTTACGGGGGCGGTGACGCAACCGGTCAGGATGCTCTCGATGGTGCAGCTGTAGAACTTTTTGAGGATCTGAGGGTCCCGTGTCTTTTCAGTCTCCTGAGGGATAATAGGCGTTGTCGTGCCCTTTTCACAACTGCCTTGGTGTGTTTGGACCATGTTCCTGATTGGCCGAGTTACGGTTTTGACCTACAGTCAATCTGCTTGAAAATACTGTATGTGACTAGACCTGATCATTATTGTCTAGCAATGATCAACAACCAATTTGACAGAGCTTGATGAATTTCGAAAAGAATGATGGGAAAATGTTTCGCACTCTGAGAGAATTACCCAGAAACACTCCCAGCTGTAATCGCTGCCAAAAGGTGCTTCTTAAAAAGTATTGACTCAGGGGTGTGAATACTTATGTAAATGAGATATTTCTGCATTTAATTTGCAATAATTTTTTCTTCGAAAATCTCTAAAAACATGTTTTCACTTTGTTAAAGAATTGTGCTCTTAACTGACTTGCCTAGTTAAATGAAGGATAAATAAAAACATATATACATTGGATATTGTGTGTAGATGCGTGAGAGAAGAAATGTGTGCAGTCCCATTTCAAATTCAGGCTGTAACACAACAAAATGTGGAATAAGTGGAGGGGTACGAATACTTTCTGAAGGTTCTGTATGTGTAGTATTTTTCACGGGGGGGGGGAGGGTTGAGTTGAGAGCATGTCACTAGACACTATGAGCAGACACCGATGCTGTTATCCACAGTCATGTTACACACTGTTGCACACGATGGTGGAAGCTTGGTACATATTTATCTAAATGAACAAATGTCAACTCTTACTGCGTTAAGGCTCTTCGTGGAGGTAATACCTCCACGATAAAGTAAAACATGACTTACATTTTCTCCCATCTTATTTTTGTTTTAATCATCAGTAAGCATCACACAACAGCTCTCTCCTAATTCTTTGCGCGCCCCCCCCCCCCCCCCCCAAAATACATAAAATTGCAAATCAAATCTAAATCCGTGGCATATGGTATATAGCAGATCAGAGTTTGGTGCCGTTTGGTGACACAGGCCAGGATATCACACTGTGATTACAGGGGCTGGTAATGTGTGTCATCCCAGTTGAATGTAAAACCTGTGAAACAGGGTCAGACTACGATTCTCTCAACGTTGGGGGTGTTTTAGTCCATAATCATCTCCTGTATCTCAGAGATTACAGCAATAAATGTCCAATCCCCCCCCCTCCTCCAAAAAAAAATCATAATTGAGACTCCTGCTCCCATTTACCTCTAACCTAAACCATGCAATTTATGTTACAATTGCTCATACCATTGACTGTATATAATAATCTGACAACAGCAATATTGCATGCCATTATGACAGTGTTTTCCCTCCCGTGTCTAGCCTAGCGTATGATTGGTTTAGTGTAGAGGCGCAACATTTAACAACCGATCTTAGCATGAAGCGTCTCCTCCCTAACCAAGAAAACACCCACCAGTTGGTTTTGTTTAACGGATATATAATCTATAATCATAGTTATGGTTGAAAACGTGTTATAACCTAAACTTATTATTTTCTTCTTAAAAATTCTTATCTCCCTAACCAATAGTTTTGTTGAAGAAGTATCACAAGCAATAGTTTAAGACCAAACTTTGCATAAATCATCTCTTCCTCACCAATTGTTGCTGCTTGGAGGCAGAAACGTCAACTGTTTATTTTGTTCCTCGTGGTTGGTTGGCCGAGTGGTTGATATGTCAAGAGTGCCACACACACAAACACACACACACACACGCACACGCACACGCACGCACACGCACACGCACACGCACACACACACACACGCCAGGAAACCCTCCACAGAGAAACCACAGGCATACACTCCAAGAAGGAAGCGACCAACAGGACTGATTGCAGTGCGATTTTAGGTTCTTTTTAGTTCTTATTTATTGATTTTTTTATATTTTTAAATATATATATTTAGTACTATACAGTAGCATGTAATTTCTACTATACAGTTTATCAACCCAGATCACTAGGAATGGAAAGTGTTACAGAATATCTCATTTGGAAAGAATAGCTTCAGAGGATCGTGGTGTCCTGAGATGAACCCAGAGCTCAGTCACCCTCACTTGATGAACCCAGAGCTCAGTCACCCTCACTTGATGAACCCAGAGCTCAGTCACCCTCACTTGATGAACCCAGAGCTCAGTCACCCTCACTTGATGAACCCAGAGCTCAGTCACCCTCACCTGATGAACCCAGAGCTCAGTCACCCTCACTTGATGAACCCAGAGCTCAGTCACCTTCACCTGATGAACCCAGAGCTCAGTCACCCTCACTTGATGAACCCAGAGCTCAGTCACCTTCACCTGATGAACCCAGAGCTCAGTCACCCTCACTTGATGAACCCAGAGCTCAGTCACCCTCACTTGATGAACCCAGAGCTCAGTCACCCTCACTTGATGAACCCAGAGCTCAGTCACCCTCACTTGATGAACCCAGAGCTCAGTCACCCTCACTTGATGAACCCAGAGCTCAGTCACCTTCACCTGATGAACCCAGAGCTCAGTCACCCTCACTTGATGAACCCAGAGCTCAGTCACCTTCACCTGATGAACCCAGAGGTCTGTCACCCTCACCCGATGAACCCAGAGATCAGTCACCCTCACCCGATGAACCCAGAGGTCAGTCACCCTCACCCGATGAACCCAGAGATCAGTCACCCTCACAGGGTGGAACGGGGTGAAACAGGGTGGAACGGGGTGGAACAGGGTGGAACATGGTGGAACGGGGTGGAACATGGTGGAACGGGGTGGAACATGGCGGAACATGGTGGAACGGGGTGGAACGGGGTGGAACGGGGTGGAACATGGTGGAACGGGGTGGAACATGGTGGAACGGGGTGGAACATGGTGGAACGGGGTGGAACGGGGTGGAACGGGGTGGGACAGGGTGGAACATGGTGGAACGGGGTGGAACAGGGTGCCTTTAGGAGTGCAGCCTCTGCCTTATACAGGTCTCTCTCACCCGTAGACATGAATAACGTTCAGCCTGTGTGACTAGTGCCGTGGTGAAGGTGAAACGACAGTGAGCCAAACGCTTCCTTCAAACTACAGTACGGATTATTTTTTTTTGTTATTCCAGAATGGTTCTCCTCTACAAGCCTCTTATTGTCCCAGCCCCCCCCCCCCCACACCGGCTCCAATTCACCTATCATCCTTTCAGCAGGAAACTGTACTTGACTAAGGCTCATACATGTACAGCGCAGTCCAGTGCTTCGGAAACCGTGCATTTATAGTAAAACATGGGTCCTGTCCCCAAATGGGACCCGATTTTTCTATATAGTGCACTACTGTTGACCTGGACCCTTTGTCTAAAGTAGTGCACTACGTAGGGAATAGGGTGCCATCACCTCTCCACGGTATGTGTTTCTTATGGTTTTTGTACAATAGTTTAATCCTTCCTTTTATGCCCGTTAAATCTTCAACTCAATTTTCATGTCCCGCAGGAATCCTTGCTTAAACCCACTGAAGCCAATTTGGTGAGCTCCTTTACACTGACAGCAGTACTGTCTCTGTCTCCAGACCTCAAATCCAACCATGGCTCTGCTCCTTCCTAAATCACTCTCTCTTCTCTTCTGTATAGCACAGGTAATTAAGAGCCAGCGCTCAGACTCAGCGTCTCGCTCTCTCTCTCTCTCTCTCTCTCTCTCTCTCTCTTTCCCTCCCTCCCTCCCTCCCTCCCTCCCTTCCTCCCTCCCTCCCTCTCTCCCTCTCTCAATCTCTCTCTCGCTCCCTCTCGCTCCCCCTCTTTCTCTCTCTCTCCCTCTCTCCCTCTCTCTCTCTCCATATCTCTCTATCTCTCTCTCTCTCCATATCTCTCTCTCAATCTCTCTCTCGCTCCCTCTCTCTCCATATCTCTCTCCCTCTCTCTCTCGCTCCCTCTCTCCATATCTCTCTCCCTCTCTCTCTCTCCATATCTCTCTCCCTCTCTCTCTCGCTCCCTCTCTCCATATCACTCTCCCTCTCTCTCTCTCCATATCTCTCCCTCTCTCTATATCTCTCTCTCTCTCCATATCTCTCTCCCTCTCTCTCAATCTCTCTCCTTCTCTCTTTCCCCGCTATCTCTCTATACCCCCCCCTCTCCTCTGTCCGTTCCTCTGTAATTATATCTAAACAATGTGTTCTCAACCTCTCTGCCACAGCAGCGTTTTCTGGAACGGGATTCAGAGAGAGATATAACAAACAGAATGACTCCCTACTTTTTAAAAACACTTTGTCCATTTTGTCTAGGAAGGATTATGATGTGGATAAAACTGCACTACTCTCTGAATATTTTTTTTTTAGGCCAAGTTGTATTACATTTCTTTGCTTTCTGAATACAAAGATTTCAGTTTTAATCTATGGATTAGTTGGGACTGCAAATGTTTTCTAGTTCAGATTACAGTTTTTTTTTTCACGAAGACAGAGAGAGACACAAAAAAACGGACTTATTTTCCATTGAGTCAACTTAGTACAAGTAATATAGGTCAGGTTGGTTTGCTCTGTGTACCAGGTGGAGAGTTACTATAGAAGGATGCTGTGTGTGTGTGTGTGTGTGTTCCATGTTTTGAGTTACTGTATTACTGAGGTTCATTAGAATGTGGTGTTGACTTTCTACTAGTGTCCTGTCCAGGGGGTGTAGACTAGTGTCGTGTCTAGGGGTGTAGACTAGTGTCCTGTCCAGGGGTGTAGACTAGTGTCCTGTCCAGGGGGTGTAGACTAGTGTCCTGTCTAGGGGTGTAGACTAGTGTCCTGTCTAGGGGTGTAGACTAGTGTCCTGTCTAGGGGTGTAGACTAGTGTCCTGTCTAGGGGTGTAGACTAGTGTCCTGTCTAGGGGTGTAGACTAGTGTCCTGTCCAGGGGTGTAGACTAGTCTCCTGTCTAGGGGTGTAGACTAGTGTCCTGTCTAGGGGTGTAGACTAGTGTCCTGTTCAGGGGTGTAGACTAGTGTCCTGTCTAGGGGTGTAGACTAGTGTCCTGTCCAGGGGTGTAGACTAGTGTCTTGTCCAGGGGTGTAGACTAGTGTCCTGTCTAGTGGTGTAGACTAGTGTCCTGTCCAGGGGTGTAGACTAGTGTCCTGTCTAGGGGTGTAGACTAGTGTCCTGTCCAGGGGTGTAGACTAGTGTCCTGTCCAGGGGTGTAGACTAGTGTCCTGTCTAGGGGTGTAGACTAGTGTCCTGTCCAGGGGTGTAGACTAGTGTCCTATCTAGGGGTGTAGACTAGTGTCCTGTCCAGGGATGTAGACTAGTGTCCTATCTAGGGGTGTAGACTAGTGTCCTATCTAGGGGTGTAGACTAGTGTCCTGTCCAGGGGTGTAGACTAGTGTCCTGTCCAGGGATGTAGACTAGTGTCCTATCTAGGGGTGTAGACTAGTGTCCTATCTAGGGGTGTAGACTAGTGTCCTGTCCAGGGGTGTAGACTAGTGTCCTGTCCAGGGGTGTAGACTAGTGTCCTGTCCAGGGGTGTAGACTAGTGTCCTGTCCAGGGGGTGTTCTACTAGTGTCCTGTCCAGGGGGTGTTCTACTAGTATCCTGTCCAGGGGGTGTTCTACTAGTGTCCTGTCCAGGGGTGTAGACTAGTGTCCTGTCCAGGGGTGTAGACTAGTGTCCTGTCCAGGGGGGTAGACTAGTGTCCTGTCCAGGGGGTGTAGACTAGTGTCCTGTCCAGAGGTGTAGACTAGTGTCCTGTCCAGGGGTGTAGACTAGTGTCCTGTCCAGGGGGTGTAGACTAGTGGTGTTTTATTTTAATTTGACCTTTACTTAACCAGGCAAGTCAGTTAAGAACAAATTCTTATTTTCAATGACGGCCTAGGAACAGTGGTTAGTTAAGTATAATATCACCTCCACCTTACCGGCCACCCTAGACCCACTGCAGTTTGCACACCGCCCCAACAGGTCCACAGACGATGCAATCGCCATCACACTGCACACTGCCCTATCCCATCTGGACGAGAGGAATACCTATGTAAGAATGCTGTTCATCGACTACAGCTCAGCCTTCAACACCACCTTCCTGAAATGATTCAGGAGGCTGAATAAATGTGTCTTGTCCCCTAAAACCCTCACAAACTTCTACAGAATGCAC
>NC_048565.1:3345426-3367926 GCF_013265735.2 Oncorhynchus mykiss | reverse complement strand
CAGGAGGTAGGGAGAATGGTTTCGAAACTGAGGGTTTGACAGGAACTGTAGAGGCAGGAGGTAGGGAGAATGGTTTCGGAGACTGAGGGTTTGACAGAGGAACTGTAGAGGCAGGAGGTAGGGAGAATGGTTTCGAAACTGAGGGTTTGACAGAGGAACTGTAGAGGCAGGAGGTAGGGAGAATGGTTTCGAAACTGAGGGTTTGACAGAGAAGAGGCAGGAGGTAGGGAGAATGGTTTCGGAGATTGAGGGTGTGACAGAGGAGAGGCAGGAGGTAGGGAGAATGGTTTCGGAGACTGAGGGTTTGACAGAGGAACTGTAGAGGCAGGAGGTAGGGAGAATGGTTTCGGAGACTGAGGGTTTGACAGAGGAACTGTAGAGGCAGGAGGTAGGGAGAATGGTTTCGGAGACTGAGGGTTTGACAGAGGAACTGTAGAGGCAGGAGGTAGGGAGAATGGTTTCGGAGACTGAGGGTTTGACAGAGGAACTGTAGAGGCAGGAGGTAGGGAGAATGGTTTCGAAACTGAGGGTTTGACAGAGGAACTGTAGAGGCAGGAGGTAGGGAGAATGGTTTCGAAACTGAGGGTTTGACAGAGAAGAGGCAGGAGGTAGGGAGAATGGTTTCGGAGATTGAGGGTGTGACAGAGGAGAGGCAGGAGGTAGGGAGAATGGTTTCGGAGACTGAGGGTTTGACAGAGGAACTGTAGAGGCAGGAGGTAGGGAGAATGGTTTCGGAGACTGAGGGTTTGACAGAGGAACTGTAGAGGCAGGAGGTAGGGAGAATGGTTTCGGAGACTGAGGGTTTGACAGAGGAACTGTAGAGGCAGGAGGTAGGGAGAATGGTTTCGGAGACTGAGGGTTTGACAGAGGAACTGTAGAGGCAGGAGGTAGGGAGAATGGTTTCGAAACTGAGGGTTTGACAGGAACTGTAGAGGCAGGAGGTAGGGAGAATGGTTTCGGAGACAGAGTTTGACAGAGGAGAGGCAGGAGGTAGGGAGAATGGTTTCGGAGACTGAGGGTATGACAGAGGAACTGTATAGGCAGGAGGTATGGAGAATGGTTTCGGAGACTGAGAGTTTGACAGAGGAGAGGCAGGAGGTAGGGAGAATGGTTTCGGAGACTGAGGGTTTGACAGAGAAGAGGCAGGAGGTAGGGAGAATGGTTTCGGAGACTGAGGGTGTGACAGAGGAGAGGCAGGAGGTAGGGAGAATGGTTTCGGAGACTGAGGGTATGACAGAGGAACTGTATAGGCAGGAGGTATGGAGAATGGTTTCGGAGACTGAGAGTTTGACAGAGGAGAGGCAGGAGGTAGGGAGAATGGTTTCGGAGACTGAGGGTTTGACAGAGAAGAGGCAGGAGGTAGGGAGAATGGTTTCGGAGACTGAGGGTGTGACAGAGGAGAGGCAGGAGGTAGGGAGAATGGTTTCGGAGACTGAGGGTTTGACAGAGGAGAGGCAGGAGGTAGGGAGAATGGTTTCGGAGACTGAGGGTGTGACAGACGAGAGGCAGGAGAGGGCGTCAGGCTTCACATTTTCGGACCCTGGGCGGTAGGAAACGGTGAAATTGAATCTGGTAAATAACAAAGCCCACCGGGCCTGCCTGGAGTTAAGGCACTTGGCTGAACGGAGATATTCCAAATTTTTATGGTCGGTCCAAACCAGGAATGGCTGTTCTCGTCCTTCCAGCCAGTGCCTCCACTCTTCCAACGCCATCTTGACCGCCAGGAGTTCTCGGTTGCCATAGTTCCTCTCTGCAGGATTGAGACGATAGACAGGAAGGCACAGGGATCAAGCTTCTGTTCCTCGTCAGATCGCTGAGACAGGATAGCCCCCCCCAACTCCAACATCATAAGCATCAAACCTCAACCACAAAATGTCGGGACGCGTCCTCGGGGGTGCTGTTATGAACCGATTCAGGTCCACAAAGGTTTTGTCGACCACAAGGACTTGTCTGACATGGAGAACGTGTTCTTGGGTAGAACGGGGGGACAGGATGTCGTTAAGGTAGACGAACACAAAAGGGTTTAGCATGTCCCAGAGCACATCATTTACCATGGCGGCGTTGGTGAGTCCAAGCGGCATGACCTGGTACTGGGAAGACAGGCTTTTACCCAGTGATGTGTTTTGGATTTGCCCCAAACATAAGGCTTTTGCATTTAGGCCAAAATGTGGATTCCTTTATGCATCGACTATAGTTTAGTTATCAAATGTTTATTCATTTGTAAAAATGTATAGAATCTTCTTTTCTCTTTGGCATTGTGGAGTGTTTTATTGAGTGTTTTGTGGAGTGTTTTGTGGAGTGTTTTGTGGAGTGTTTTGTGGAGTGTTTTGTGGAGTGTTTTGTGGAGTGTTTTGTGGATTATTTTATTCAGTGTTTTGTGAAGTGTTTTGTGGAGTGTTTTGTGGAGTGTTTTGTGGAGTATTTTATTGAGTGTTTTGTGGAGTGTTTTGTGGAGTGTTTTGTGGAGTGTTTTGTGGAGTATTTTATTCAGTGTTTTGTGAAGTGTTTTGTGGAGTATTTTATTGAGTGTTTTGTGGAGTATTTTATTGAGTGTTTTGTGGAGTGTTTTGTGGAGTGTTTTGTGGAGTGTTTTGTGGAGTGTTTTGTGGAGTGTTTTGTGGAGTGTTTTGTGGAGTGTTTTGTGGAGTGTTTTGTGGAGTATTTTATTCAGTGTTTTGTGAAGTGTTTTGTGGAGTATTTTATTGAGTGTTTTGTGGAGTATTTTATTGAGTGTTTTGTGGAGTGTTTTGTGGAGTGTTTTGTGGAGTGTTTTGTGGAGTGTTTTGTGGAGTGTTTTGTGGAGTGTTTTGTGGAGTGTTTTGTGGAGTGTTTTGTGGAGTATTTTATTGAGTGTTTTGTGGAGTGTTTTGTGGAGTGTTTTGTGGAGTGTTTTGTGGAGTATTTTATTGAGTGTTTTGTGGAGTGTTTTATTGAGTGTTTTGTGGAGTGTTTTGTGGAGTGTTTTGTGGAGTGTTTTGTGGAGTGTTTTGTGGAGTGTTTTGTGGAGTGTTTTGTGGAGTGTTTTGTGGAGTGTTTTGTGGAGTGTTTTGTGGAGTGTTTTGTGGAGTGTTTTGTGGAGTGTTTTGTGGAGTGTTTTGTGGAGTGTTTTGTGGAGTATTTTATTCAGTGTTTTGTGAAGTGTTTTGTGGAGTATTTTATTGAGTGTTTTGTGGAGTATTTTATTGAGTGTTTTGTGGAGTGTTTTGTGGAGTGTTTTGTGGAGTGTTTTGTGGAGTGTTTTGTGGAGTGTTTTGTGGAGTGTTTTGTGGAGTGTTTTGTGGAGTATTTTATTGAGTGTTTTGTGGAGTGTTTTGTGGAGTGTTTTGTGGAGTGTTTTGTGGAGTATTTTATTGAGTGTTTTGTGGAGTGTTTTATTGAGTGTTTTGTGGAGTGTTTTGTGGAGTGTTTTGTGGAGTATTTTATTGAGTGTTTTGTGGAGTGTTTTGTGGAGTGTTTTGTGGAGTGTTTTGTGGAGTGTTTTGTGGAGTATTTTATTGAGTGTTTTGTGGAGTGTTTTGTGGAGTGTTTTGTGGAGTGTTTTGTGGAGTATTTTATTGAGTGTTTTGTGGAGTGTTTTGTGGAGTGTTTTATTGAGTGTTTTGTGGAGTGTTTTGTGGAGTGTTTTGTGGAGTGTTTTGTGGAGTGTTTTGTGGAGTGTTTTGTGGAGTATTTTATTGAGTGTTTTGTGGAGTGTTTTGTGGAGTGTTTTGTGGAGTGTTTTGTGGAGTGTTTTGTGGAGTATTTTATTGAGTGTTTTGTGGAGTGTTTTATTGAGTGTTTTATTGAGTGTTTTGTGGAGTGTTTTGTGGAGTGTTTTGTGGAGTGTTTTGTGGAGTGTTTTGTGGAGTATTTTATTGAGTGTTTTGTGGAGTGTTTTGTGGAGTGTTTTGTGGAGTGTTTTGTGGAGTGTTTTGTGGAGTGTTTTGTGGAGTGTTTTGTGGAGTGTTTTGTGGAGTATTTTATTGAGTGTTTTGTGGAGTGTTTTGTGGAGTGTTTTATTGAGTGTTTTGTGGAGTGTTTTGTGGAGTGTTTTGTGGAGATCAATTACAAAAAACATCACAATTCAAATCTATTTCAATACCACTTTGTAAGAGGTGTATATGACTGTGTTGGTATCTGTGTGTTTTTAGGGGACTATCCCCCACCTCCTCCTCCTGCTGAAGACGGAGGCCTCTCGTCCTCCATCTCTTTCCCACCACCTCCACCCATGGACAGAGAATATCAGGTATGATCCTTTTTATGAAATATATTTATACAGGTAAGTCTAGTAACCTGAAACAGCCAGGTACATTAACAGGTACATTAACTCTGTACTGAACAACCAGGTACATTAACTCTGTACTACACTCTCCCTCCTATAGCCCCTCTCTGGAGCTGGTCCCCTCGTACTTCACATCTCATGTCCCCATGCATGTTACCCTTCTTCAGGGCCTGATGTTACCCTTCTTCAGGGCCTGCCGTTAACCATTCTTCAGGGCCTGCCGTTAACCATTCTTCAGGGCCTGCTGTTACCCTTCTTTAGGGCCTGATGTTACCCTTCTTCAGGGCCTGATGTTACCCTTCTTCAGGGCCTGATGTTACCCTTCTTCAGGGCCTGACATTACCATTCTTCAGGGCCTGATGTTACCCTTCTTCAGGGCCTGCCGTTAACCCTTCTTCAGGGCCTGCTGTTACCCTTCTTTAGGGCCTGATGTTACCCTTCTTCAGGGCCTGATGTTACCCTTCTTCAGGGCCTGATGTTACCCTTCTTCAGGGCCTGATGTTACCCTTCTTCAGGGCCTGATGTTACCCTTCTTTAGGGCCTGATGTTACCCTTCTTCAGGGCCTGATGTTACCCTTCTTTAGGGCCTGATGTTACCCTTCTTCAGGGCATGATGTTACCCTTCTTCAGGGCCTGATGTTACCCTTCTTCAGGGCCTGATGTTACCCTTATTCAGGGCCTGATGTTACCCTTCTTCAGGGCCTGATGTTACCCTTCTTCAGGGCCTGATGTTACCCTTCTTCAGGGCCTGATGTTACCCTTCTTCAGGGCCTGATGTTACCCTTCTTCAGGGCCTGATGTTACCCTACTTCAGAGCCTGCTGCTCCCCTCGGACTGTTTGCCTTACTGACTGTGTCAACCGTCATGTCTCATGTCCACTGGTATTATTTTACCCCAGGCATGTTACCCTGCTTCAGGGCCTGCTGCTCCCCTCTGACTGGCTGACTGACTGAGTGTGTTCCAAATTGCACCCTACTCCCTACTATAGTGAACTACTTTTGATCAGGGCCCCTATGGCTAAATAGGCAATAGAGAGTGCCATTTGGCGTGCATCCTTACACAGGGCTTGACCCCCTGAGGGGAAATCCTCGTAGCGTTTCACACACCTTTGATAATCAGGTACTCGGAGTGAGTTATTTTATTAGCCTGTCTAGTTGTATCTGTTTCATAGATCCTCTGACTGACAGTCAGCCAGTCAGTCAGCCAGCCAGTCAGCCAGTCAGTCAGTCAGTCAGTCAGTCAGCCAGTCAGCCAGCCAGTCAGCCAGTCAGCCAGCCAGTCAGCCAGCCAGTCAGTCAGCCAGTCAGTCAGTCTGTCAGCCAGCCAGCCAGTCAGTCAGTCAGTCAGTCAGTCAGTACTCCTTGCTACGCCAACAGTATATCACAGTCCGATTTATAGACTATATAGACAAAAGTATGTGGACAACAATTTCAAAGATTTTACTGAGTTAATGTTAACGTTAAGGATATCAGTCCATTGAAATGTATTAATCAGGCCCTAATCTATGGATTTCACATGACTGGGAATACAGATACGCTATATATACAAAAGTATGTGGACACCGCTTCAAATTAGTGGATTCGGGCCATTTCATCCACACCCGTTGCTGACAGGTGTATAAAATCGAGCACACCGCCATGCAATCTCCATAGACAAACATTGGCAGTATAATGTCCTTACTGAAGAGCTCAGTGACTTTCACCGTAGCAACGTCATAGGATGCCACTTTTCCAACAAGTCAGTTCGTCAAATTTCTGCCCTGCAAGAGCTGCCCCGGTCAACTGTAAGTGCTGCTATTGTGAAGTGGAAACGTCTAGGAGCAACAACGGCTCATCCCTGAAGTGGTAGGCCACACCATCCCATAGAACGGCACCGCTGAGTGCTGAAGCGCGTAGCGCTTAAAAATCGACTGTCCTCATTTGCCTCATTCACTATCGAGTTCCAAACTGCCTCTGGAAGCAACGTCAGCACAAGAACTGTTCGTCGGGAGCTTCATGAAATGGGTTTCCATACACAAGCCTAAGATCACCATGCGCAATGCCAAGTGTTGGCTGGAGTGGTGTAAAGCTTTCCGCTCGCCGCCATTGGACTCTGGGGCAGGGGAAACGCATTCTCTGGAGTCACGCTTCACTCTCTGGCAGTCCGACGGACGAATCTGGGTTTGGCGGATGCCAGCAGAGCACTACCTGCCCCAATGCATAGTGTAAAGTTTGGTGGAGGAGGAATAATGGTCTGGGGCTGATTTTCATGGTTAGGGCCAGGCCCCTTAGTTCCAGTGAAGCGATATTTCAACTCTACAGTGACAATGACATTCCAGACGACTTTGTGTCAACAGTTTGAGGATGGCCCTTTCCTGTTTCAGCCCCCGTGCACAAAGCGAGGTCCATACAGAAATGGTTTGTCGAGATCAGGGTGGAAGAACTTGACTGGTCTGCACAGAGCCCTGACCTCAACCCCATCAAACTGTCACACCCTGATCTGTTTCACCTGTCTTTGTGATTGTGTCCACCCCCCTCCAGGTGTCGCCCATCTTCCCCATTATCCCCTGTGTATTTATACCTGTGTTCTCTGTTTGTCTGTTGCCAGTTCGTCTTTTTTGTCAAGATCAGCGTTTTTGTGTCAGCTCCTGCTTTTCCCCAGTCTCTCTCTCTTCTCGTCCTCCTGGTTTTTAACCCTTGCCTGTCCTGACCCTGTACCCATCCGCCTGTTCACTCTGCCTGACCGTGAGCCTGCCTGCCGTCCTGTTCCTTTGCCCCTGTTACTGTATTAAACATCGCTACTTCATCACGGTCTGCATCTGGGTCTTACCTTGATACCTGATACAAACACCTTTGGGATGAATTGGAAAGCCGACTGCGAGCCAGGCCTTATCGCCCAACTTCAGTGCTCGACCTCACTAATGCTCTTGTGGCTGAATGGAAGCAAGTCCCTGCAGCAATGTTCCAACATCTAGTGGAAAGCCTTCCCAGAAGAGTGGAGGCTGTTATAGCAGCAATGTTCCAACATCTAGAGGAAAACCTTCCCAGAAGAGTGGAGGTTGTTATAGCAGCATTGATGGGTAATTGAATTAATGGGTGTTGAATTGATGGGTATTGAATTGATGGGTATTGAATGACTTGGTATTGAATAGCTTGGTATTGAATGATGGGTATTGAATGGCTTGGTATTGAATGGCTTGGTATTGAGTGATGGGTATTGAATGGCTTGGTATTGAATGATGGGTATTGAATGGCTTGGTATTGAATGGCTTGGTATTGAGTGATGGGTATTGAATGGCTTGGTATTGAATGACTTGGTATTGAATGGCTTGGTATTGAATGACTTGGTATTGAATGACTTGGTATTGAATGACTTGGTGTTGAATGATGGGTATTGAATGATGGGTATTGAATGGCTTGGTATTGAATGTCTAGATATTGAATTGATGGGTATTGAATTGGTGGGTATTGAATGACTTGGTATTGAATGGCTTGGTATTGAATGACTTGGTATTGAATGATGGGTATTGAATGGCTTGGTATTGAATGACTTGGTATTGAATGACTTGGTATTGAATGACTTGGTATTGAATGACTTGGTGTTGAATGATGGGTATTGAATGATGGGTATTGAATGGCTTGGTATTGAATGTCTAGATATTGAATTGATGGGTATTGAATTGGTGGGTATTGAATGATGGGTATTGAATGACTTGGTATTGAATGGCTTGGTATTGAATGACTTGGTATTGAATGATGGGTATTGAATGACTTGGTATTGAATGATGGGTATTGAATGATGGGTATTGAATGATGGGTATTGAATGATGGGTATTGAATGACTTGGTATTGAATGATGGGTATTGAATGATGGGTATTGAATGACTTGGTATTGAATGGCTTGGTATTGAATGGCTTGGTATTGAATGGCTTGGTATTGAGTGATGGGTATTGAATGATGGGTATTGAGTGATGGGTATTGAATGGCTTGGTATTGAATGACTTGGTATTGAATGATGGGTATTGAATGATGGGTATTGAATGACTTGGTATTGAATGGCTTGGTATTGAATGGCTTGGTATTGAATGGCTTGGTATTGAGTGATGGGTATTGAATGATGGGTATTGAATGGCTTGGTATTGAATGACTTGGTATTGAATGGCTTGGTATTGAATGACTTGGTATTGAATGATGGGTATTGAGTGATGGGTATTGAATGACTTGGTATTGAAAGATGGGTATTGAATGACTTGGTATTGAATGATGGGTATTGAATGGCTTGGTATTGAATGACTTGGTATTGAATGATGGGTATTGAATGATGGGTATTGAATGATGGGTATTGAATGGCTTGGTATTTAATGATGGGTATTGAGTGATGGGTATTGAATGATGGGTATTGAATGGCTTGGTATTGAATTATGGGTATTGAATGGCTTGGTATTGAATGACTTGGTATTGAATGACTTGGTATTGAATGATGGCTATTGAATGATGGGTATTGAATGACTTGGTATTGAATGATGGGTATTGAATGACTTGGTATTGAATGATGGGTATTGAATGACTTGGTATTGAATGACTTGGTATTGAATGATGGGTATTGAATGACTTGGTATTGAATGATGGGTATTGAATGACTTGGTATTGAATGACTTGGTATTGAATGGCTTGGTATTGAATGGCTTGGTATTGAATGTCTAGATATTGAATTGATGGGTATTGAATTGGTGGGTATTGAGTGATGGGTATTGAATGACTTGGTATTGATTGGCTTGGTATTGAATGACTTGATATTGAATGACTTGGTATTGAATGACTTGGTATTGAATGACTTGGTGTTGAATGATGGGTATTGAATGATGGGTATTGAATGGCTTGGTATTGAATGTCTAGATATTGAATTGATGGGTATTGAATTGGTGGGTATTGAATGATGGGTATTGAATGACTTGGTATTGAATGGCTTGGTATTGAATGACTTGGTATTGAATGATGGGTATTGAATGACTTGGTATTGAATGATGGGTATTGAATGATGGGTATTGAATGATGGGTATTGAATGACTTGGTATTGAATGACTTGGTATTGAGTGATGGGTATTGAATGACTTGGTATTGAGTGATGGGTATTGAATGATGGGTATTGAATGGCTTGGTATTGAATGACTTGGTATTGAATGATGGGTATTGAATGATGGGTATTGAATGACTTGGTATTGAATGGCTTGGTATTGAATGGCTTGGTATTGAATGATGGGTATTGAGTGATGGGTATTGAATGATGGGTATTGAATGGCTTGGTATTGAATGACTTGGTATTGAATGGCTTGGTATTGAATGACTTGGTATTGAATGGCTTGGTATTGAATGACTTGGTATTGAATGATGGGTATTGAGTGATGGGTATTGAATGACTTGGTATTGAATGATGGGTATTGAATGACTTGGTATTGAATGATGGGTATTGAATGGCTTGGTATTGAATGACTTGGTATTGAATGATGGGTATTGAATGATGGGTATTGAATGATGGGTATTGAATGGCTTGGTATTGAATGATGGGTATTGAGTGATGGGTATTGAATGATGGGTATTGAATGGCTTGGTATTGAATGATGGGTATTGAATGGCTTGGTATTGAATGACTTGGTATTGAATGACTTGGTATTGAATGATGGCTATTGAATGATGGGTATTGAATGACTTGGTATTGAATGATGGGTATTGAATGATGGGTATTGAATGACTTGGTATTGAATGACTTGGTATTGAATGATGGGTATTGAATGACTTGGTATTGAATGACTTGGTATTGAATGGCTTGGTATTGAATGGCTTGGTATTGAATGTCTAGATATTGAATTGATGGGTATTGAATTGGTGGGTATTGAATGATGGGTATTGAATGGCTTGGTATTGAATGACTTGGTATTGAATGACTTGGTATTGAATGATGGGTATTGAGTGATGGGTATTGAATGACTTGGTATTGAATGGCTTGGTATTGAATGATGGGTATTGAATGATGGGTATTGAATGACTTGGTATTGAATGATGGGTATTGAGTGATGGGTATTGAATGGCTTGGTATTGAATGACTTGGTATTGAATGATGGGTATTGAATGACTTGGCATTGAATGATGGGTATTGAATGACTTGGTATTGAATGATGGGTATTGAATGACTTGGTATTGAATGATGGGTATTGAATGGCTTGGTATTGAATGGCTTGGTATTGAATGGCTTGGTATTGAATGATGGGTATTGAATGATGGGTATTGAATGACTTGGTATTGAATGATGGGTATTGAATGGCTTGGTATTGAATGGCTTGGTATTGAATGGCTTGGTATTGAGTGATGGGTATTGAATGGCTTGGTATTGAATGATGGGTATTGAGTGATGGGTATTGAATGACTTGGTATTGAATGATGGGTATTGAATGATGGGTATTGAATGACTTGGTATTGAATGATTTGGTATTGAATGACTTGGTATTGAATGGCTTGGTATTGAATGACTTGGTATTGAATGATGGGTATTGAATGACTTGCTATTGAATGATGGGTATTGAATGGCTTGGTATTGAATGATGGGTATTGAATGATGGGTATTGAATGACTTGGTATTGAATTACTTGGTATTGAATGATGGGTATTGAATGACTTGGTATTGAATGATGGGTATTGAATGATGGGTATTGAATGACTTGGTATTGAATGATGGGTATTGCATGATGGGTATTGAATGACTCGGTATTGAATGATGGGTATTGAATGATGGGTATTGAATGACTTGGTATTGAAAGGCTTAGTATTGAATGACTTGGTATTGAATGACTTGGTATAGAATGATTGGTATTGAATGATGGGTATTGAATGGCTTGGTATTGAATGACTTGGTATTGAATGACTTGGTATTGAATGACTTGGTATTGAACGACTTGGTATTGAATGACTTGGTATTGAATGATGGGTATTGAATGACTTGGTATTGAATGACTTGGTATTGAATGGCTTGGTATTGAATGACTTGGTATTGAATTGCTTGGTATTGAATGTCTAGATATTGAATTGGTGGGTATTGAATTGGTGGGTATTGAATGGTGGGTATTGAATTGGTGGGTATTGGATGATAAGTGTATTTGACTATGAACATTTGAATATCTTGGCCATGTTCTGTTATAATCTCCACCCGGCACAGCCAGAAGAGGACTGGCCACCCCTCAGAGCCTGGTTCCTCTCTAGGTTTGTCCCTGGCCTTTCCAAGGAGTTTTTCCTAGCCTCCATGCTTCTACATCTGCATTACTTGCTGTTTGGGGTTTAGGCTGGGTTTCTGTTAATGTACTGTGACATATGCTGATTTAAAAAGGGCTTTATCAATACATTTGATTGATTGACTTGAGTGGGTGCTGTTTTTCTTCTGGTATGGTTATTTGATGAGAGACAATAGGGAGCCTTCCTTTAAAACAAAGATAACTCTGAGCACACAGCGAGACAGATTTCAGGGTGAAAGGTCCACCGTATTACGAGAGTTTTCTTTCAAACAGTGATTCTTGTCTTTTTCTGCTCTGTACTCTTCACACAGCGGAGTCTGTCTTTCTACTGGCTTACAGAGGATTGCTTAAGGCCAAGGTCAACTGTACAGAGAGAGAATGAAAGACGGGCTGTGAATCCTAATATCACCCCAAACTAAACCAGGATAAAGTATGTGAGTGGGAACACAGACACCAATAGTCTTTAGACTCTGATCAATACCAGGTAGACAGCAGAGACACCACTCGTCCTTAGACTCACCGACAACGATGAGACAGCCTACAGGGAGGAGGTCAGAGAACTGGCAGTGTGATGCCAGGCCAACAACCTCTCCCTCAATGTGAGCAAGACAAAGGAGCAGATCGTGGACTACAGGAAAAGGCGGGCCGAACAGGCCCCCATTAACATCAACGGGCTGTAGTGGAGCGGGTCGAGAGTTTCAAGTTCCTTGGTGTCATACCAAGACAGTTGTGAAGACGGCACGACAAAACCTTTTCCCCCTCAGGAGACTGAAAAGATTGGGCATGGTTCTACAGCTGCACCATCGAGAGCATCCTGACCGGTTGCATCACCGCCTGGTTTGGCAACTGCTCGGCATCTGACCGCAAGGCGCTACAGAGGGTAGTGCGTACGGCCCAGTACATCACTGGGGCCAAACTTCCTGCCATCCAGGACCTACAGTTGAAGTCAGAAGTTTACATACACTTAGGTTGGAGTCATTAAAACTCGTTTTTCAACCACTCCACACATTTCTTGTTAACAAACTATAGTTTTGGCAAGTCGGTTAGGACATCTACTATGTGTATGACACAAGTAATTTTTTCAACAATTGTTTACAGACAGATTATTTCACTTATAATTCACTGTATCACAATTCCCAGTGGGTCAGAAGTTTACATACACTAAGTTGACTGTGCCTTTAAACAGCTTGGAAAATTCCAGAAAATGATGTCATGGCTTTAGAAGCTTCTGATAGGCTAATTGACATCATTTGAGTCAGTTGGAGGTGTACCTGTGGATGTATTTCAAGGCTAAACTTTAAACTCAGTGATTCACATAATGGGAAAATCAGTCAAAACCTCATTAAAAATATGTTAGACCTCCACAAGTCTGATTCATCCTTCGGAGGAATTTCCAAACACCTGAAGGTACCACGTTCATCTGTATAGTACGCAAGTATAAACACCATGGGACCACGCAGCCGTCATACCGCTCATGAAGGAGACTCCGTTCTGTCTCCTAGAGGTGAACGTACTTTGGTGCAAAAAGTGCAAATCAATCCCAGAACAACAGCAAAGGACCTTGTGAAGATGCTGGAGGAAACGGGTACAAAAGTATCTATATCCACAGTCAAATCAGTCCTATATCGACATAACCTGAAAGGCCGCTCAGCAAGGAAGAAGCCACGGCTCCAAAGCCGCCATAAAAAAACCAGACTACGGTTTGCAACTGCACATGGGGACAAAGATCATACTTTTTGGAGAAATGTCCTCTTGTCTGATCAAACAAAAATAGAACTGTTTGGCCATAATGACCATCGTTATGTTTGGAGGAAAAAGGGGGAGGCTTGCAATCCGAAGAACACCATCCCAACCGTCAAACACGGGGTGGCAACATCATGTTGTGGGGGTGCTTTGCTGCAGGAGGGACTGGTGCACTTCACAAAATAGATGGCATCATGAGGTAGGACAATTATGTGGATATATTGAAGCAACATCTCAAGACATCAGTCAGGAAGTTAAAGCTTGGTCGCAAATGGGTCTTCCAAATGGACAGGTAAAATTGGGTGGGCTATTTACCGATAGACTATGTATAGCTGCAGCGATCGGTTAGCTGCTCAGATAGCAGATGTTTGAAGTTGGTGAGGGAGATAAAAGTCTCCAACTTCAGCGATTTTTGCAATTCGTTCCAGTCACAGGCAGCAGAGAACTGGAACGAAAGGCGGCCAAATGAGGTGTTGGCTTTAGGGATGGTCAGTGAGATACACCTGCTGGAGCGCATGCTACGGGTGGGTGTTGCCATCCTGACCAGTGAACTGAGATAAGGCGCAGCTTTACCTAGCATGGACTTGTAGATGTCCTGGAGCCAGTGGGTCTGGTGACGAATATGTAGCGAGGGCCAGCCGACTAGAGCATACAGGTCGCAGTGGTGGGTGGTATAAGGTGCTTTAGTAACAAAACGGATGGCACTGTGATAAACTGCATCCAGTTTGCTGAGTAGAGTATTGGAAGCTATTTTGTAGATGACATCGCCGAAGTCGAGGATCGATAGGATAGTCAGTTTTACTAGGGTAAGTTTGGCGGTGTGAGTGAAGAAGGCTTTGTTGCGGAATAGAAAGCCGACTATAGATTTGATTTTAGATTGGAGATGTTTGATATGAGTCTGGAAGGAGAGTTTACAGTCTAGCCAGACGCTAGGCACTTATAGATGTCCACATATTCTAGGTCGGAACCATCCAGGGTGGTGATGCTAGTCGGGCGTGCGGGTGCAGGCAGCGAACGGTTGAAAAGCATGCATTTGGTTTTACTAGCGTTTAAGAGCAGTTGAAGGCCACGGAAGGAGTGTTGTATGGCATTGAAGCTCGTTTGGAGGTTAGATAGCACAGTGTCCAAGGACGGGCCGGAAGTGTACAGAATGGTGTCGTCTGCGTAGAGGTGGATCAGGGAATTGCCCGCAGCAAGAGCAACATCATTGATGTATACAGAGAAAAGAGTCGGCCCGAGAATTGAACCCTGTGGCACCCCCATAGAGACTGCCAGAGGTCCTGACAACATGCCCTCCGATTTCACACACTGAACTCTGTCTGCAAAGTAGTTGGTGAACCAGGCAAGACTTTTAACCCCCCCCACATTTGTTTTGTACACTGCTGCTACTCGCTGTTTATTATCTATGCATAGTCACTACCTACATGTACAAATGTCCTAATTAACTCAACTAACCAGCACCCCCTGACTCGGTACTGGTACCCCCTGTATATAGCCTCCACATTGACTCGGTACCGGTACCCCCTGTATATAGCCTCCACATTGACTCGGTACCGGTACCCCCTGTATATAGCCTCCACATTGACTCGGTACCGGTACCCCCTGTATATAGCCTCCACATTGACTCGGTACCGGTACCCCCTGTATATAGCCTCCACATTGACTCAGTACCGTTACCCCCTGTATATAGCCTCCACATTGACTCTGTACCGGTACCCCCTGTATATAACCTCCACATTGACTCTGTACCGGTACCCCCTGTATATAGCCTCCACATTGACTCGGTACCGGTACCCCCTGTATATAGCCTCCACATTGACTCGGTACCGGTACCCCCTGTATATAGCCTCCACATTGACTCGGTACCGGTACCCCCTGTATATAGCCTCCACATTGACTCGGTACCGGTACCCCCTGTATATAGCCTCCACATTGACTCTGTACCGGTACCCCCTGTATATAGCCTCCACATTGACTCTGTACCGTAACACCCTGTATATAGCCTCCACATTGACTCTGTACCGGTACCCCCTGTATATAGCCTCCACATTGACTCTGTACCGGTACCCCCTGTATGTAGCCTCCACATTGACTCGGTACCGGTACCCCCTGTATATAACCTCCACATTGACTCTGTACCGGTACCCCCTGTATATAGCCTCCACATTGACTCTGTACCGGTACCCCCTGTATATAGCCTCCACATTGACTCTGTACCGGTACCCCCTGTATATAGCCTCCACATTGACTCTGTACCGGTACCCCCTGTATATAGCCTCCACATTGACTCTGTACCGGTACCCCCTGTATATAGCCTCCACATTGACTCTGTACCGTAACACCCTGTATATAGCCTCCACATTGACTCTGTACCGGTACCCCCTGTATATAGCCTCCACATTGACTCTGTACCGGTACCCCCTGTATATAGCCTCCACATTGACTCTGTACCGGTACCCCCTGTATATAGCCTCCACATTGATTCTGTACCGTAATACCCTGTATATAGCCTCCACATTGACTCTGTACCGGTACCCCCTGTATATAGCCTCCACATTGACTCTGTACCGTAACACCCTGTATATAGCCTCCACATTGACTCTGTACCGGTACCCCCTGTATATAGCCTCCACATTGACTCTGTACCGTAACACCCTGTATATAGCCTCCACATTGACTCTGTACCGTAATACCCTGTATATAGCCTCCACATTGACTCTGTACCGTAACACCCTGTATATAACCTCCACATTGACTCTGTACCGGTACCCCCTGTATATGTTATTGTATTATTTGTTTTAGTTTATTTGGTAAATATTTTTCTTAACTCTTCTTGATCTGCACTTTTGGTTAAGGGTTTACAGTTTGATTTGATTTGACTCCACACCAGGTAGACAGAGGCACCAATAGTCTTTAGACTCTGATCAATACCAGGTAGACAGAGGCACCAATAGTCTTTAGACTCTGACTCCACACCAGGTAGACAGAGGCACCAATAGTCTTTAGACTCAATACCAGGTGATCAATACCAGGTTGACAGCAAAGACACCAATAGTCCTTAAACCCAATACCAGGAAGGGAAGGGGGGGGGGGGGGCAGGGAGACAGGGAGACAGGGAGGGAGGCAGGCAGGGAGGGAGGGGGAGGCATGGAGTGAGGGAGGGAGGCAGGCAGGCAGGGAGGGAGGGAGGGAGGGAGGGAGGGAGGGAGGGAGAGGCAGGCAGGCAGGGAGGGAGGCAGGCAGGCAGAGGGAAGGGGGGGGGGGGGGGGGGCAGGGAGGAAGCAGGCCTTGAAGTATGAATAGCTCTTTATCAATTTAGGAGCAGGAATAGCATCTGAAGATAGATACATCTTAGGACCCCTGGTGTGCTGTAGGAAGGAATCACTGTCAGAGGCTCTAACTCTGTAAATGTTGAACTGCAGGGAACAATAGGATATTGGGGGGGGGGGCAGCACATTGTGTATTTACCTCCTATTAAACATGGGAAAATACACATATTGAAACAAGAGATTGTATCATTCCAATTCCTTTGTGTGTGTGTCCAGATGCTAGACCTGTGCGAGATCTGTGTGTGTGTGTGTGTGTGTGACTATCATTCTAACACCGAGATATCCTATCTCTAGATGCATGGACCAGAGAAGACCCTGGAAGAGAGGCGGTCCAGTCTGGACGCTGAGATTGACTCTCTGACTTCTATCCTAGCTGACCTGGAGAGTAACTCACCTTACAAGCCCCACAATGCACAGGTAAACTACCGTACTGTCAGTTCACTACCAACACACTTCACAATACACAGGTAAACTACCATACTGTCAGTTTAATACCAACACACTCCACAATACACCAATACAAACTTTACTAGCTACTTCCACTTTCAAGACCCTCTGCAACACGGAGGTCCATCTGTATTGACTTTGGGCAGACTTGAACAGCCTGCACGGCAGCAAAACACTTGTATATGAAATTTTCCCTGAACATTTGTGGAAATCACGTTAGTTAGTACACAGATGTCGGCTCACCTCTAATCCCAGTTCTCAGGTGGTTTATTTGGGTTTGAATCCCGATCCTGCAGTATTTCTCATTTTTGGAAAGTGTTACTGGTTTCTAATAATAAGATGGCCTACATTACTACTAGATAACAGATGAATTTAAAAGCAACTTGAACTAGTCAAAGCCTTTGGGGCACTAAGATAAATTGTTTGACACACAATAAATGTAGGACATCGCGTTGTTAAAAAAACCAACCAATCGTGTTTTGGGAAAGGGACAGGAAGGGCTTGAGGGCCGCGCAACAGAAGAGAGATCACAGCTGGTTCTGATTGAATGGAAACCTTGTGTACATACGGCCGTAGTTTCCACGGTTTTCAGAGACACTGTTGCTATGGGAGCAAACCAGGGTATTTTCTAGGGCAGCGGTGGGTAAATCTTTTGGTTCGAGAGCCACATCGGGATTTTGAAATTCAACGGAGGGCCGCATTTTTTTTTGGGGGGGGGGGGGGGGGGGACGACCAATTGTTTTAAAATCAATTTGCTGGGGGCCTCCCGAGTGGGGCAGCTTTCTAAGGCACTGCATCGCAGACGCTTGAGGCGTCACTACAGACCCGGGTTCAGGCCCAGACTGTGTCACAGCTGGCCGTGATTGGGAGACCCATGAGGCGGCGCACGATTGGCCCAGCAGCTTGGCTTGGCTGGGTCATGTTTCGGGAGTTGCAGCGATGAGACAAGACTGTAACTACCAATTGGGGAGAAAAAAGGGGTAAAAAAAAAGATATATATATTTACATTTATTTTTTATTTTTTAATATCTCGCGGGCCGGATTTGCGCCCCCCCCCCTTGTTCTAGGGTCTTGTAATGCCTGTCATATGTGGTCGTCTATCCTACCGTAGTTGAATGTAGTGACTGATATGTGGTTCTGTCCTACCGTAGTTGAATGTAGTGACTGATATGTGGTTGTCTGTCCTACAGTAGTTGAATGTAGTGACTGATATGTGGTTGTCTGTCCTACAGTAGTTTAATTGAATGCCTGTATGTTGCTCTCTCTCTGACTGGGAGGGAATAGACCCACTACTATAGGACTGGGAGGGAATAGACCCACTACTATAGGACTGGGAGGGAATAGACCCACTACTATAGAACTGGGGGGGAATAGACCCACTACTATAGGACTGGGAGGGAATAGACCCACTACTGTTGACCAGAGACCTATCAATAGATTCAAGGCATAATGTACAGACAACGATATGGTACGATGTGAGTACAGTGGAGGTAAACCTAGGCATTGAGTGACGATGAGAGAGGTATTGTCTCTAGAGACACCGCGTCTGTAATGGGTCCGCGGTCAAACGACCACCTCTCGTCACTGTCAAACGCTCCCTGAAACACTTCAGCGAGCAGGCCTTTCTAATGGACCTGGCCCGGGTGTCCTGGAAGGATATTGACCTCATCCCGTCAGTCGACGATGCCTGGTTGCTCTTTTAAAAGTGATTTCCTCACCATCTTAAATAATAATAATTCCCCATTCAAAATATGTAGAACTAAGAACAGATATAGCCCTTGGTTCACCCCAGACCCTACTGCCCTTAACCAGCACAAAAACATCCTGTGGCGTTCTGCATTAGCGTTGAATAGCCCCCGCAATATGCAACTTGTAGCTAGCTCTAACTCCAAAAAGTTCTGGGACACTGTAAAGTCCATGGAGAATAAGAGCACCTCCTCCCAGCTGCCCACTGCTCTGAGGCTAGGAAACACTGTAACCCCCTAAAATCCACGATAAAACGATCATTTCAAGAAGCATTTTTATACGGCTGGCCATGCTTTCCACTTGGCTACCCCTACAACAGCCCTGCACCCCGGTCAACAGCCCTGCACCCCGGTCAACAGCCCTGCACCCCGGAGGGCCTGTTGTCCGGACCTCTGACAGTCTCTATGGGGGTGCCACAGGGTTCAATTCTCGGGCCGACTCCTTTCTCTGTATACATCAATGATGTTGCTCTTGCTGCTGGTGATTTTCTGATCCACCTCTACGCAGACGACACCATTCTGTATACCTCTGGCCCTTCTTTGGTCACTGTGTTAACTAACCTCCAGATGAGCTTCAATGCCATACAACTCTCCTTCCGTGGCCTCCAACTGCTCTTAAATGCAAGTAAAACTAAATGCATGCTCTTCAACCGATCGCTGCCCACACCTGCCCGCCCGTCCAGCATCACTACTCTGGACGGCTCTGACTTAGAATACGTGGACAACAACAAATACTTAGGTGTCTGGTTAGACTGTAAACTCTCCTTCCAGACTCACATTAAGCATCTGTACACAGCCCATCTGTAAATAGCCCACCCAACAACCTCATCCCCATATTATTACTTACCTTCTTGCTCTTTTGCACCCCAGTATCTCTACTTGCACATCATCATCTGCTCCTCTATCACGCCAGTATTAATCTGCTAAATGGTAACTATTTGCTACTGTGGCCTATTTATTGCCTTGCCTCCTCACGCCATTTGCACACACTGTATATAGACTTTATACAGATGTGCGTTTGTTTATGTGTAACTCTGTGTTGTTGTTTTTGTCGCACTGCTTTGCTTTATCTTGGCCAGGTCGCAGTTGTAAATGAGAACTTGTTCTCAACTAGCCTACCTGGTTAAATAAAGGTGTCCTCAACTAGCCTACCTGGTTAAATAAAGGTTTCCTCAACTAGCCTACCTGGTTAAATAAAGGTGTTCTCTACTAGCCTACCTGGTTAAATAAAGGTGTTCTCAACTAGCCTACCTGGTTAAATAAAGGTGTCCTCAACTAGCCTACCTGGTTAAATAAAGGTGTTCTCAACTAGCCTACCTGGTTAAATAAAGGTGTTCTCAACTAGCCTACCTGGTTAAATAAAGGTGTTCTCAACTGGCCTACCTGGTTAAATAAAGGTGTTCTCAACTAGCCTACCTGGTTAAATAAAGGTGTTCTCTACTAGCCTACCTGGTTAAATAAAGGTGTTCTCTACTAGCCTACCTGGTTAAATAAAGGTGTTCTCTACTAGCCTACCTGGTTAAATAAAGGTGTTCTCAACTAGCCTACCTGGTTAAATAAAGGTGTTCTCAACTAGCCTACCTGGTTAAATAAAGGTGTTCTCAACTGGCCTACCTGGTTAAATAAAGGTGTTCTCAACTGGCCTACCTGGTTAAATAAAGGTGTTCTCTACTAGCCTACCTGGTTAAATAAAGGTGTTCTCAACTAGCCTACCTGGTTAAATAAAGGTGTTCTCAACTAGCCTACCTGGTTAAATAAAGGTGTTCTCAACTGGCCTACCTGGTTAAATAAAGGTGTTCTCAACTGGCCTACCTGGTTAAATAAAGGTGTTCTCAACTGGCCTACCTGGTTAAATAAAGGTGTTCTCAACTGGCCTACCTGGTTAAATAAAGGTGTTCTCTACTAGCCTACCTGGTTAAATAAAGGTGTTCTCAACTAGCCTACCTGGTTAAATAAAGGTGTTCTCTACTAGCCTACCTGGTTAAATAAAGGTGTTCTCTACTAGCCTACCAGGTTAAATAAAGGTGTTCTCTACTAGCCTACCTGGTTAAATAAAGGTGTTCTCAACTAGCCTACCTGGTTAAATAAAGGTGTTCTCTACTAGCCTACCTGGTTAAATAAAGGTGTTCTCAACTGGCCTACCTGGTTAAATAAAGGTGTTCTCAACTAGCCTACCTGGTTAAATAAAGGTGTTCTCTACTAGCCTACCTGGTTAAATAAAGGTGTTCTCTACTAGCCTACCTGGTTAAATAAAGGTGTAAATCAAAACAAATACAAAAATATTAAATAAATCTAGCTCCTCTCTAATTCTACTGTGTGTTTTTATCATCACCCTCAGCAGCAAACTGTTCCAGATTATAACCCAAACCAGTCTCTCTCAATACACACACACACACACACACACACACGCACACACACACACGCACACACACACACGCACACACACGTGCACACACACGCGCACACACGCACACGCACACACGCACGCACACGCACACACACACGCGCACACACACGTGCGCACACACGCACACGTGCACGCACGCACACGCACACACACACACACACACACACACACACACACACACACACACCTGTGTTCTCTCTGCAGTATGATGGAGGTGTAAACATGCTGTTTACTGACGACCTGAAAATACCTCCAGGATATAAACTACTGTAGCCATGTTTACAGTAAGGTGTCAGGATATAAACTACTGTAGCCATGTTTACAGTAAGGTGTCAGGATATAAACTACTGTAGCCATGTTTACAGTAAGGTGTCAGGATATAAACTACTGTAGCCATGTTTACAGTAAGGTGTCAGGATATAAACTACTGTAGCCATGTTTACAGTAAGGTGTCAGGATATAAACTACTGTATCCATGTTTACAGTAAGGTGTCAGGATATAAACTACTGTAGCCATGTTTACAGTAAGGTGTCAGGATATAAACTACTGTAGCCATGTTTACAGTAAGGTGTCAGGATATAAACTACTGTAGCCATGTTTACAGTAAGGTGTCAGGATATAAACTACCGTAGCCATGTTTACAGTAAGGTGTCAGGATATAAACTACTGTAGCCATGTTTACAGTAAGGTGTCAGGATATAAACTACTGTAGCCATGTTTACAGTAAGGTGTCAGGATATAAACTACTGTAGCCATGTTTACAGTAAGGTGTCAGGATATAAACTACTGTAGCCATGTTTACAGTAAGGTGTCAGGATATAAACTACTGTAGCCATGTTTACAGTAAGGTGTCAGGATATAAACTACCGTAGCCATGTTTACAGTAAGGTGTCAGGATATAAACTACCGTAGCCATGTTTACAGTAAGGTGTCAGGATATAAACTACCGTAGCCATGTTTACAGTAAGGTGTCAGGATATAAACTACCGTAGCCATGTTTACAGTAAGGTGTCAGGATATAAACTACCGTAGCCATGTTTACAGTAAGGTGTCAGGATATAAACTACCGTAGCCATGTTTACAGTAAGGTGTCAGGATATAAACTACCGTAGCCATGTTTACAGTAAGGTGTCAGGATATAAACTACCGTAGCCATGTTTACAGTAAGGTGTCAGGATATAAACTACCGTAGCCATGTTTACAGTAAGGTGTCAGGATATAAACTACCGTAGCCATGTTTACAGTAAGGTGTCAGGATATAAACTACTGTAGCCATGTGTACAGTAAGGTGTCAGGATATAAACTACT
>NC_048565.1:3335426-3340426 GCF_013265735.2 Oncorhynchus mykiss | reverse complement strand
TGTTTTGATCTATATCTCAAGACAACAGGTCAGTGTTTTGATCTATGTCTCAAGGCAACAGGTCAGTGTTTTGGTCTATGTCTCAAGGCAACAGGTCAGTGTTTTGATCTATATCTCAAGACAACAGGTCAGTGTTTTGATCTATATCTCAAGACAACAGGTCAGTGTTTTGATCTATGTCTCAAGGCAACAGGTCAGTGTTTTGGTCTATATCTCAAGGCAACAGGTCAGTGTTTTGATCTATATCTCAAGGCAACAGGTCAGTGTTTTGGTCTATGTCTCAAGGCAACAGGTCAGTGTTTTGATTTATGTCTCAAGGCAACAGGTCAGTGTTTTGATCTATATCTCAAGGCAACAGGTCAGTGTTTTGGTCTATGTCTCAAGGCAACAGGTCAGTGTTTTGATTTATGTCTCAAGGCAACAGGTCAGTGTTTTGATCTATATCTCAAGGCAACAGGTCAGTGTTTTGATTTATGTCTCAAGGCAACAGGTCAGTGTTTAGATTTATATCTCAAGGCAACAGGTCAGTGTTTTGATCTATATCTCAAGGCAACAGGTCAGTGTTTTGGTCTATGTCTCAAGGTAACAGGTCAGTGTTTTGATCTATATCTCATGGCAACGGATCAGTGTTTTGATCTATATCTCAAGGCAACAGATCAGTGTTTTGGTCTATATCTCAAGGTAACAGGTCAGTGTTTTGGTCTATGTCTCAAGGTAACAGGTCAGTGTTTTGATCTATATCTCAAGGCAACAGGTCAGTGTTTTGATCTATATCTCAAGGTAACAGGTCAGTGTTTTGGTCTATGTCTCAAGGTAACAGGTCAGTGTTTTGATCTATATCTCATGGCAACGGATCAGTGTTTTGATCTATATCTCATGGCAACAGATCAGTGTTTTGATCTATATCTCAAGGCAACAGGTCAGTGTTCTGATCTATATCTCAAGGTAACAGATAAGTGTTTTGGTATATATCTCAAGGTAACAGATAAGTGTTTTGGTATATATCTCAAGGCAACAGGTCAGTGTTTTGGTCTATATCTCAAGGCAACAGATCAGTGTTTTGGTCTATGTCTCAAGGCAACAGGTCAGTGTTTTGATCTATATCTCAAGACAACAGGTCAGTGTTTTGATCTATATCTCAAGACAACAGGTCAGTGTTTTGATCTATGTCTCAAGGCAACAGGTCAGTGTTTTGGTCTATGTCTCAAGGCAACAGGTCAGTGTTTTGATCTATATCTCAAGACAACAGGTCAGTGTTTTGATCTATATCTCAAGACAACAGGTCAGTGTTTTGATCTATGTCTCAAGGCAACAGGTCAGTGTTTTGGTCTATATCTCAAGGCAACAGGTCAGTGTTTTGATCTATATCTCAAGGCAACAGGTCAGTGTTTTGGTCTATGTCTCAAGGCAACAGGTCAGTGTTTTGATTTATGTCTCAAGGCAACAGGTCAGTGTTTTGATCTATATCTCAAGGCAACAGGTCAGTGTTTTGGTCTATGTCTCAAGGCAACAGGTCAGTGTTTTGATTTATGTCTCAAGGCAACAGGTCAGTGTTTTGATCTATATCTCAAGGCAACAGGTCAGTGTTTTGATTTATGTCTCAAGGCAACAGGTCAGTGTTTAGATTTATATCTCAAGGCAACAGGTCAGTGTTTTGATCTATATCTCAAGGCAACAGGTCAGTGTTTTGGTCTATGTCTCAAGGTAACAGGTCAGTGTTTTGATCTATATCTCATGGCAACGGATCAGTGTTTTGATCTATATCTCATGGCAACAGATCAGTGTTTTGATCTATATCTCAAGGCAACAGGTCAGTGTTCTGATCTATATCTCAAGGTAACAGATAAGTGTTTTGGTATATATCTCAAGGCAACAGGTCAGTGTTTTGGTCTATATCTCAAGGCAACAGATCAGTGTTTTGGTCTATGTCTCAAGGCAACAGGTCAGTGTTTTGATCTATATCTCAAGACAACAGGTCAGTGTTTTGATCTATATCTCAAGACAACAGGTCAGTGTTTTGATCTATGTCTCAAGGCAACAGGTCAGTGTTTTGGTCTATGTCTCAAGGCAACAGGTCAGTGTTTTGATCTATATCTCAAGACAACAGGTCAGTGTTTTGATCTATATCTCAAGACAACAGGTCAGTGTTTTGATCTATGTCTCAAGGCAACAGGTCAGTGTTTTGGTCTATATCTCAAGGCAACAGGTCAGTGTTTTGATCTATATCTCAAGGCAACAGGTCAGTGTTTTGGTCTATGTCTCAAGGCAACAGGTCAGTGTTTTGATTTATGTCTCAAGGCAACAGGTCAGTGTTTTGATCTATATCTCAAGGCAACAGGTCAGTGTTTTGGTCTATGTCTCAAGGCAACAGGTCAGTGTTTTGATTTATGTCTCAAGGCAACAGGTCAGTGTTTTGATCTATATCTCAAGGCAACAGGTCAGTGTTTTGATTTATGTCTCAAGGCAACAGGTCAGTGTTTTGATCTATATCTCAAGGCAACAGGTCAGTGTTTTGGTCTATATCTCAAGGCAACAGGTCAGTGTTTTGGTCTATATCTCAAGGCAACAGGTCAGTGTTTTGATCTATATCTCAAGGCAACAGGTCAGTGTTTTGGTCTATATCTCAAGGCAACAGGTCAGTGTTTTGGTCTATATCTCAAGGCAACAGGTCAGTGTTTTGATCTATATCTCAAGGCAACAGGTCAGTGTTTTGATTTATATCTCAAGACAACAGGTCAGTGTTTTGGTCTATATCTCAAGGCAACAGGTCAGTGTTTTGATCTATATCTCAAGGCAACAGGTCAGTGTTTTGATTTATATCTCAAGACAACAGGTCAGTGTTTTGGTCTATATCTCAAGGCAACAGGTCAGTGTTTTGATCTATATCTCAAGACAACAGGTCAGTGTTTTGGTCTATATCTCAAGGCAACAGGTCAGTGTTTTGATCTATATCTCAAGGCAACAGGTCAGTGTTTTGATCTATATCTCAAGGCAACAGGTCAGTGTTTTCGTCTATATCTCAAGGCAACAGGTCAGTGTTTTGGTCTATATCTCAAGACAACAGGTCAGTGTTTTGGTCTATATCTCAAGACAACAGGTCAGTGTTTTGGTCTATTTCTCAAGGCAACAGGTCAGTGTTTTGGTCTATATCTCAAGGTAACAGGTCAGTGTTTTGGTCTATATCTCAAGGTAACAGGTCAGTGTTTTGGTCTATATCTCAAGGTAACAGATCAGTGTTTTGGTCTATATCTCAAGGTAACAGATCAGTGTTTTGGTCTATATCTCAAGGTAACAGGTCAGTGTTTTGGTCTATATCTCAAGGTAACAGATCAGTGTTTTGGTCTATATCTCAAGGTAACAGATCAGTGTTTTGGTCTATATCTCAAGGTAACAGATCAGTGTTTTGGTCTATATCTCAAGGTAACAGATCAGTGTTTTGGTCTATGTATCAAGGTAACAGATCAGTGTTTTGGTCTATATCTCAAGGTAACAGATCAGTGTTTTGGTCTATATCTCAAGGTAACAGATCAGTGTTTTGGTCTATGTCTCAAGGTAACAGATCAGTGTTTTGGTCTATATCTCAAGGTAACAGGTCAGTGTTTTGGTCTATATCTCAAGGCAACAGGTCAGTGTTTTGGTCTATATCTCAAGGCAACAGGTCAGTGTTTTGGTCTATATCTCAAGGTAACAGATCAGTGTTTTGGTCTATGTCTCAAGGTAACAGATCAGTGTTTTGGTCTATGTCTCAAGGCAACAGATCAGTGTTTTGGTCTATATCTCAAGGTAACAGATCAGTGTTTTGGTCTATGTCTCAAGGTAACAGATCAGTGTTTTGGTCTATGTCTCAAGGTAACAGATCAGTGTTTTGGTCTATGTCTCAAGGTAACAGATCAGTGTTTTGGTCTATATCTCAAGGTAACAGATCAGTGTTTTGGTCTATGTCTCAAGGTAACAGATCAGTGTTTTGGTCTATGTCTCAAGGTAACAGATCAGTGTTTTGGTCTATGTCTCAAGGTAACAGATCAGTGTTTTGGTCTATGTCTCAAGGCAACAGATCAGTGTTTTGGTCTATATCTCAAGGTAACAGATCAGTGTTTTGGTCTATGTCTCAAGGTAACAGATCAGTGTTTTGGTCTATGTCTCAAGGTAACAGATCAGTGTTTTGGTCTATGTCTCAAGGTAACAGATCAGTGTTTTGGTCTATATCTCAAGGTAACAGATCAGTGTTTTGGTCTATGTCTCAAGGTAACATATCAGTGTTTTGGTCTATGTCTCAAGGTAACAGATCAGTGTTTTGATCTATATTTATTTATTTCCCCTTTATTTAACCAGGTAGGCCAGTTGAGAACACCTTTATTTAACCAGGTAGGCTAGTTGAGAACACCTTTATTTAACCAGGTAGGCTAGTTGAGAACACCTTTATTTAACCAGGTAGGCTAGTTGAGAACACCTTTATTTAACCAGGTAGGCTAGTTGAGAACACCTTTATTTAACCAGGTAGGCCAGTTGAGAACACCTTTATTTAACCAGGTAGGCCAGTTGAGAACACCTTTATTTAACCAGGTAGGCTAGTTGAGAACACCTTTATTTAACCAGGTAGGCTAGTTGAGAACACCTTTATTTAACCAGGTAGGCTAGTTGAGAACACCTTTATTTAACCAGGTAGGCCAGTTGAGAACACCTTTATTTAACCAGGTAGGCCAGTTGAGAACACCTTTATTTAACCAGGTATGCCAGTTGAGAACACCTTTATTTAACCAGGTAGGCTAGTTGAGAACACCTTTATTTAACCAGGTAGGCTAGTTGAGAACACCTTTATTTAACCAGGTAGGCTAGTTGAGAACACCTTTATTTAACCAGGTAGGCCAGTTGAGAACACCTTTATTTAACCAGGTAGGCCAGTTGAGAACAAGTTCTCATTTACAACTGTGACCTGGCCAAGATAAAGCAAAGCAGTTTGACAGATACAACAACACAGAGTTACACATGGAGTAAAACAA